>NW_024081842.1:13021-291989 GCF_003009895.1 Hyaena hyaena
GAATCTGAAGCAGGCTCCAGGCTCTGAGCTGGCAGTCAGCACAGAACCCAACGCGGGGCTCGAACCCACGAACCGCGAGATCATGACCTAAGCGAAAGTCGGACGCTTAACCGACTAAGCCACCCAGGCGCCCCTTATTTATTTTTTTAATGTTTATTTCTTTTTTGAGAGAGAGAGACATAGAGAGCAAGCAGGGGATGGGCAGAGAGAGAAGGAGGCACAGAATCCAAAGCAGTCTCCGAGCTCTGAGCTGTAAGCACAGAGCTTGACGTTGGCCTTGAACTCATGACCTGCAAGATCATGACCTGAGCCGAAGTCAGACACTTAATTCACTGAGCCACCCAGGCGACCCTATTTTTATTTTTTATAAGTTTATTTATTTTGAGAGAGAGCATGCATACACAGGAGACAGGGAGGGCCAGAGAGAGAGAGAAAGGAAGAGAGAGAATCATAAGTAGGCTCTGCACTGACAGTGCAGACTCAGGGGTTCAAACTCATGAACCGTGTGATCATGCTCTGAGCTGAAATCAAGAGTCAGACACTTAACTGACTGAGACAACCAGCCCCACCCCCCCAAATGTATTTCTGTTTCTAAAATGTTTTCTTATCAAAACCATGTATCTTACTTTCCTTATATTCAGAGTTGTTTCTCTTATTATCTCTAGTAGTCTTAATTACATTTATTAGAATTCTTACTTAATTCTTAATTTTCTTGTCGCCAAACGAATTTTTGTCCAAATTAAATAGTAAGCAACTGTGAACTGTCTGTTATGCCAAAATTTTTTAAACTGGCAAATTTATGAATACTTTTCATAATTTAGAAACATGTTTCTTCATAGTACAATTTTCTGATAAAACACAAAACATGTTTTGCTAACAAACCAAAATTTAACTTTAGTTTCTTTGTAAAAAGACAAAAGACAAAATTCTCAACACTCAATGTTTATAATTTTATCTTTATGGGAAATAACTTAAATATTTAATGAATTCAACCCAATTTATCATTTATTTAGCAAAACTTTAAAGTTTCAGGTTACCAGAAAGGTTTTAGAGAAACTGTTTTAAGTTATTTTAAATAATGTTATTTATATTTATTTGTTTGTTCTTAAAAATTATGCTTAGATTACCCATAAAAACTTCAAGAGACATTAAAGTAAGTCATCCCTTCAAGCTATTATTATTATTTTAAACAATTTGTGACAGAGATAACATCAAGTTATTTGACTTTAAGTAAACACAGGTAGAATAAAAGTTTTAATTTTAATGTGATAACTTTAATGGCATGTCTATTTTAATTAAAACCAACAACCTTAAATTAGCTTTAATACTGAATATTTTCCCAGATAACATGAACTTGAAAAATATTTGGGTTAGTTTCTGTGTTTCTGTCAGTTTTAGAATGCCCAATCCTTACAAGTGCTTGTCTTCAAAGCAAATAAATAGGACTTTTTTTACAAATTTTTTTAACAAATAGTTTATTGTCAAGTTGGTTTCCATATAACACCAAGTGCTCATCCCCACAAGTGCCCTCCTCCATGACTATCACCACCCCTCCACCCCACACCCATCAGACCTCAGTTTGTTCTCAGCATTCAAGCACATCTCTAATGGTTTGCCTCTCTCTCTCCCCCACTATTTCCCCCCTTCTTCTGCCCCACAGTCCTCCGTTAAGTTCCTCCTGATCCTCCTATATGTGCAAACATATGATATTAGTCCTTCTCTGCCTGACTTATTTCACTCAGCATAACACCCTCAAGGTCCATCCATCCATAACACCATCAAGGTCGTATACCCCTTGGGTAAATTCCTAGCAGTGCTATTGCTGGGTCATAGGGGAGTTCTACTGTTAATTTGTTGAGGAACCTCCACAGTTTTCCAGAGGGGCTGCACCAGTTTATATTCCCACCCACAGTGTAGGAGGGGGCCCGTTTCTCCACATCCTCGCCAGCATCTAGAGTCCTCTTATTTGCTCATTTTAGCCACTCTGACCGGTGTGAGGTGTTATTTCAGTGTGGTTTTGATTTGTATTTCCCTAATGAGGAGGGATGCTGAGCATCGTTTCATGTGTCTGTGGGCCATCTGGATGTCCTCTTTGGAGAAGTGTCTGTTCATATCTTCTGCCCATTTCTTAACTGGTTTGTTTATTTTTGGGGTGTGGACTTTGGTTAGTTCCTTATAGATTTTTGTATATTTAACCCTTTATCTGATATGTCATTTGCAACTATCTTTTCCCATTCCATCGATTCTCTATTAGTTTTATGGATTGTTTCTTTGCCATGCAGAAGCTTTTAATATTGATGAGGTCCCAATAGTTTATTTTTGGTCTTGATTCTTTTCTTTTGGGCATGTGTCAAGTAAGAAACTGCTGCAGTGGAGGTCAAGGAGATTGTTTCCTGCTTTCTCCTGTAGGGTTTTGATGGATTCCTGTCTCACATTCAGGTCCTTTATCCATTTTGAGTTTATTTTTGTGTATGCTGTGAGAAAATAATTTAGATTCATTCTTCTGCATGTTGCTGTCCAGTTCTCCCAGCACCATCTATTAAAGAGGCTGTCTTTTTTCCACTGGATGCTCTTTCCCACTTTGTCAAAGATTAATTGGGTGTATACTTTTGGGTCCAATTCTGAGTTCTCAATTCTATTCCATTGGTCTCTGTGTCTGTTTTTGTGCCAATACCATACTGTCTTGATGATGACAGCTTTGTAGTAGAGGCTAAAGTCTGGGATGGTGATGCCTCCCGTTTTGGTTTTCTTCTTCAATATTACTTTGACTATTCAGGGTCTTTTGTGGTTCCATACAAATGAGGATAGTTTGTTCTAGTTTTGAGAAAAATGCTGGTGCAATCTGGATTGGGATTGCATTGAATGTGTAGATTTCTTTCGGTAGTAATACATTTTAACAATATTTATATCTTTGGATAAGTTTATTCCTAGGTATATTATGGGTTTTTGTGCAATTGTGAATGGGATCAATTTCTGATTTCTCTTTCTGTTGCTTCATTTTTGGTGTATAAAAGTGCAACCGTTCTGTACATTGATTTTGTACCCTGTGACTTTGCTGAATCCATGCATCAGTTCTAGTAGGCTTCTGGTGGAGTCTGTCGGGTTTTCTATGTAGAGTATCATGTCTTCTGAGAAAAAAGACTGTTTGACTTCTTCTTTGCCAATTCTGATGCCTTTTATTTACTTTTGTTAACTGATAGCTGATGCTAGGACTTCCAGCACTATGTTACACAACAGTGGTGAGAGCGGACATCCCTGTTGTGTTCCTGATCTCAGGGGAAAGCTCTCAGTTTTTCCCCGTTGAGGATGATGTTAACTAAGGGCATCTCATAGATGGCTTTTATGATGTTTAAGTAAGTTCCTTCTATCCCGACTTTCTCGAGGCTCTTAATAAGAAGGGATGCAGTATTTTGTCAGATGCTTTTTCTGCACCTCTTGACAGGATCATATGATTATTATCTTTTCTTTTGTTGGTGTGATGTATGACACTGATTGATTTGCAAATACTGAACCAGCCATGTAACCCAGGAATGAATACCACTTGATCATGATGGGTAATTCTTTATATATGCTGTTGCATTTGATTGGCAAGTATCTTGTTGAGGATTTTTGCATCTGTATTCATCAAGGATACTAGCCTATAGTTCTCTTTTTTGCTGGGTCTCTGTCTGGCTTGGGAATCAAAGTGATGCTGGCTTCATCAAATGAGTCTGGAAGTTTTCCTTCCATTTCTATTTTGTGGAATAGTTTGAGAAGAATGGGTATTAATTCTGTTTTAAATGTCTGGTAGAATTCCCCAGGGAAGCCATCAGGTCCAGGGCTCTTATTTGTTGGGAGATTTTTGATAACTGATTCGATTTCCTCACTTGTTCTGGGTCTGTTCAGGTTGTCTATCTCTTCCTGTATGAATGTTGGTATTGAGTGTCTGTTTAGGTATTTGTCCATTTCTTCTAACTTGTCAAGTTTGTTGGCATATAGTTTTTCATAGTATTCCCTGATAATTGCTCGTATTTCTGAGGGGTTGGTTGTAATTAGTCCTTTTTCATTCATGATTTTTCTATTTGAGTGCTCTGTCTTTTCTTTTTGAGAAGCCTGGCTAGAGGTTTGTCATTTTTGTTTATTTTTTCAAAAAACCAACTCTTGGTTTCATTGATCCATTCAACTGTTTCTTTGGTTTCTATATTGTTTATTTCTGCCCTGATTTTTATTATTCCTCTTCTTCTACTGGGTCTGGGGTGCTCTTGTTCCTCTGCCTCTAGTTCCTTTAGGTGCACTGTTAGATTTTGCACTTGCACCTTTTCTGATTTCTTGAAATAAACCTGGAGTGCAATGTCTTTCCTCTTAGGACTGCTTTTGCCACATTCCATAGTGTTTGGATTTTTGTATTTTCTTTTTCATTTGTGTCCATATATTTTTAATTTTCTTCTCTAATTGCCTGATTGGCCCATTCGTTCTTTAATAGGGTGTTCTTTAACCTCCATGTTTTTAGGGGTTTTCCAGACTTCTTCCTGTGATTGATTTCGAGTTTCATAGCATTGTGATCTGAAAGTGTGCATGGTATGATCTCAGTTCTTTTATATTTATTGAGGGCTGCTTTATGTCACAGTATGTGATCTGTCTTGGAGAATGTGCCATGCGCACTTGAGAAAAATGTGAATTCCATGGCCTCAAGATGTAGAGTTCTAACTATATCTGTCAAATCCATCTGGTCCAATGTGTCATTTAAGTCCATTGTGTCTTTAATGATTTTCTATCAAATTGATATATCCATTGATGTAAGTGGAGTATTAAAGTCCCCTACTATTAGCAAATTCTTAACAATAAAAATATTTCTGTTTGTGATTAATTGTTTTATATATTTAGGTACTTCCGTATTTGGTGCGTAGACATTTATAATTGTTAGCTCTTCCTGATGGATAGACCTTTAATCATTATATAATGCCCTTCTTCATCCCTTGTTACTGTCTTTACTTTAGAGTCCAGTTTCTCTGATATAAGTATAGCTACTCTAGTTTTTTTTTTTTTTTTACTTCCTGTAGCATGATAGATATTTCTCCATCCCCTTACTTTCAATCTGAAGGTGTCCTCCTGTGTAAAATGAGTTTCTTGTAGACAGCAAATAGATGGATTTTGGTTTTTTATCCATTCTGCTACTCTATGTCTTTTGATTGGGGCATTTAGTCCATTTACATTCAGTGTTATTTTTGAAATATATGGGTTTAGAGTCATTGTGTCATTTGTGGGATTCATGCTTGTGGTGTGTCTCTAGCATCTTGCATTCCTTGCAACATTTCAGTCAGAGAGTCCCCCTCAGGATTTCTTGTAGAGCTGGTTTTATGGTGAGGAATTCTTTCAATTTTTATTTGGAAAGACTTTTATCTCTCCTTCTATTCTGAATGACAGGCTTGCTGGATAGAGGATTCTTGGCTGCTTATTTTTTCTTTTCATCACATTCAAGATCTCCTGCCATTCCTTTCTGGCCTGCTAAGTTTAAATAGATAGATCTGCCACCAATCTGATAGGTTTTCCTTTGTATGTTAGAGCACTTTTCTCCCTAGCTGCTTTCAAAATTCTCTTTTTTTCCTTATATTTTGCCATTTTCACTATGATATGTCGTGTAGAAGATGGATTCAAATTACATCTGAGGGGAGTTCTCTGCGCCTCTTGAATTTCAACGTCTACTTCCCTCCCCAGGTTGGGGAAATTCTCTGCTATAATTTGTTCCAGAACTCCTTGAGCACCTTTCCCTCTCTCTTCCTCTTCTGGGATTCCTATGATCTGGATATTGTTCCATTTGATTGTATCGCTGAGCTCTCAAACCCTTCTTTCATGTACCTGGATCAGTTTATCTCTCTTTTTCTTGGCTTCCTCTTTTTCTATAATTGTGTCTTCTCAATCACTTATTGTCCTTTCTGCCCCTTCAAACCGTGCATTGGATGCCTCCAGTTTATTATGTATCTCATTTATCGCATTTTCTAATTCTTCATGCCTATTTTTATTTTCCATTCTGTCTGTAGCCATAGTTTCTTTGATGTCCTCCATGCTTTTTCAAGCCAAGCGATTAATTTTATGATTAGTGTTCTAAATTCTTATTCAGTTCTGTTGCTTATATGTGTTTTGAGCAGTTCTTTAGCTGTCAATTCTTCCTGGAATTTCTTTGGAGGAGAGCTCTTTTGTTTCATTATTTTGGTTAGCTTTCTATCTCTTGTTAGGTTTAAAAGCTTGTTATGCTCTCTGCACTTGTGATCGCTGCTGCACCAAAGAAGGCTCTTTGACTGTCTGGGGCCTATCCGTTCAGAGAGTGTTCTTTGAATGGTATCTCTTGGTCTCTCTTGTTGAGACCTTGGTTATTTTATTTTCCTACTCATAGTGGTATTTGGGACTCTCCACCATGTGTACTTTGGTTTGTTTCTTGAGATAGCCCTGGAGAAGAAAACAGACATACAAACACACAGGGAACAAAAGGATACAAATGCACAGACAAATCCAACAAACACGCAAACCAAAAGGGAAAACGAAAAAGGAAAGAGAAAAGAGGGAGGAGGGAAGGGGAATAATAAAAAATAAAAATACATAAAAAAGAAAAAAAGAAGACGAGAAAAAGAAAAAAGAAGAAAGCCAATAGACAAAGAACAGTTTAAAGCATATAACCAGATTTCCCAGCTACAAATAAATAGTTGGGTGTAGGCAGTGCTGGTTGAAGAGCATAAAGAAAGAGAGAAATGACAGGGCGGGGATGAGGCAAAATTGGAAATGAAACGAGGAGGCAGAAGGAATAAGAAGCTTTTTTTCAAAGAGTGAAAGAATGGAATATGGTTGAAGTTGTGAAAGAAATGACGATGGTGTTATCCAGAGAAACTATATAGCAATGATGGGGATGGTTTGATCCAATGCATCCCACGGGAGTCCTGCCTTGCCGGTTGTAGGCAGAAGAGTGGCAGTGCTCCAGTCCCTTCTTGAACCAAGCACCGCAACTCACTTTTTTAGGTGTGTAAACTCCCTGTGCCGGGTGCGCAGCCAAGGTGGGCCGCGCTCTATATCCCAGGCCAGACCTCGTTTCCAGATCTCAGTCTGAGCGCCCCACTGAAATTGCCGGAAACACAAACTCGCAGGCGATCCCCTCAGGGCAGTCCCAAGCCTCTTGCCGTCCCCCTAGGGATTGAGCCAGAAGCCACTGCTCCAGTCTCCTCCAGGTCGTGTTGGTGAGTGAGGAGCAGATTTACCCAGGGGTTGCCTGGGACAAGTGCGTTCTGTCTAGGGTCAGCTGGAGAGGAGGAAACCGGGTCCCTCTGTGTCTTGTCATCTGAAACACGAACTTGTGGGCAAATCTCCTAGTTTTAAGCCCTTTGCCTCCCCTCTAGGGATACAGCCAAGCCAGAAGCACAAAGGTGTGCGTCCTGCCTAGGGTCAGCTGGAGAGCAGGAAACCGGGTCCCTCTGTGTCCCGAGCAGAGGTTTTTTTGTTCCCCAGCGACAGGGACAGTGTCTTGAGCAGATTCGGCCACTCTCTTTCCCCTCTATACTCCCCACAGAGGGGAATCATCCCCCGTCCCTCTGTGTCTCTGGTCCCTGCCTGATTTTATCTTCCCCAGTTCGCACTCACACTAGAAGGTTTTCTCAGCAGACTCTGTCTCCTTTTCCTCCCAAACTCCTGGATTCTGTAAGGGTTCCTATGGCTTCAGGCCTTCTCCGTGGGAGATATGGGGGCGAGTGCAATGTACGGAGTTCCTTACTTATCCGCCATCTTGCCCCGCCTCTTTTTACAAATTAATTTTTGCAATAACATCTGGAGATAGAGAAAATATCTCACATTTATAGTATACATGGACACACATACAAATACACAAATAAGAGGCAAAGATACTTATCTAGCTTTTATTTTACTAAAATTTGTGTAGAGTACATTATAGGCCCAATTTTTAAATACCTGCTTCTTGGTCTTCTGTTTTTTCTTCTTCTTTTTTTTTTTTTTTTTGATGTAAAACTTTTCCTAAAGTTTGCCTTCAAAGAATGGTCCTTAAGTCCTAGAGAAGATGGAGTTAGAAGGGGTTACAGAGAAAGAATCCAACTTTTCTCTAAGGTGGAGATTTGGTGCGTATCTGCCTGTTATCAGAGAGCTGGTAGAGTCTGGACTTAACAGCCCTTTCATCAGTTTGTATTTTTAAAAGCAGTTATTTTCTCCCTCCCCTCTTTTTTTCTTTAGTCTCAGGTGGACTAAGTGCTGTGTTTACACTTCAAAGATATGGTAAGGTTTGTAACTTTAAAGGAACTGAGAAAGAAAGGATTTTTTTCCTAAGTATAAGAAAATTTTGTTCCGGTATTTTGATCTTTTATAATATTCGCAAACATTTTGAGAGGAATAGGTAAGATTTATAAAGATGGGTGGGCTTTGACTTGTTTTTAGAATTGCATCTCCAGTTTTGTAGATACTTGTAAGGCAAAGACAGTTGTTTTTAATTTCCTGTAAAACTAGATTACAACCTGAATATCAAGTGACTGACCCACGTTTTCAAATAAATTTGTTTCTTTATGTCAGGGAGATTTTTAACTAAAATGAAAATCAGAAGATTTATGCCTTTCTAAAATCTCTATAAAGATTTTAACAAAAGTCTTCTTTCTGGGTACACAATTCAACCTTGGTTTCTACTACTCTGAATATTGACCTTTTACAGTTTGTACGTAGGAGAGGCTAAGAGAAATTTTGGTCATGTTTCCTCTGTGAAGGGGACTTTTCAGGGGGCAGTCTAAACTGTCTAGTAATCATAATATAATCTTGGGCTGGAAGAACTCCCCTTAGCAGTTAGTCAAGGTCTCTGTGAGTGAGGTTGTGAATAGCAATTAATCTCCAATTATTCTCTAAATTTGGTCAGATCTTTTGAAAGTGGAGGAAAATGGGCTTTATAATTTAAAAGATCTGCTGTTCAGGGAATATGAATTCTTTGTAGTGTCGGTGGGGTCCAGGATACATCTGTGAAAGTCATTGCATAGAAATGCCTGAAGTTGGCAGAGCCTGATTAGAGAGCATTTTGAGCCATATTGCCTGTCTCAGGTGTTTTCGCTAAATTCAGTTTTTGGCTTTCAGTATTCACAAGAGTAACCTGGATATTTTGAACGTTAGGATGAGGCCAGAGTGCTTTCTGCAAGTCTTATAGGGAAAGGGAAGTTAAAACAAGCAGATGGAACTGGATTTTAAGAAGAGAGATTTTTATTTGGGGTGGACATTTATTTGTCTTAAGTCTAATGTATATTTTTTAGTTTATTTTATTTTGAAAGAGACAGAGAGAGAGAGAGAAGGCAGAGAGAGAATCCCACACAGGCTGCATGCTCTCAGTGCAGAGCCCAACATGGGGCTCCATCAAACAAACTGTGAGATCATGACCTGAGTCAAAATCAGGAGTCAGATGCTTAACTGACTGAGCCACCCAGTTGGCCCTGTCTTAAGTCTAACTTTATTCTTTTATCTTGTCAATGGAGTTCCTAAGGCTAGCTAGTATTCTAATAAGACAATTGAGAGTTCTTTATAAAAGATTTGTTTTTCAAATATAGCCAATTTAAAGGATCCATTGTCTGGCCTTTGTTGCTATTTATGAATAGTACCTGTTAATAGTGATTCAAACCAATAAGCCTTTTAATGCCTTAACCATAGATGCAAGAGGCATCCAGAGAGGGCATGGATGAGCCCCCATGATTCAAATGTTGATTACCAAAATTAGTCAAAGAAAATGTAGACCTTTTTTGCACAAGTGGTAAGGATAGTGTAGTAGATACAGTGTCTCCAGTCTCCCATGGAATCATGAGATGCCTCCTTTTACAGATCTGCTCATCTGTGACACCAGCCATGTGCTATTGGAATTCAATTTTTGTAGCATGGACAAGCAACAAATGTTGAAACAACAAAGTCCCCTTTTGTGCTGAGGCCTCTTACGACTTATCCTCTGAGAGCTGGCACAGCTGGACAAAGAGTATGCTGTCTGTAACTGTGTGTCTTGGATCTCCAGTCTATTTGGCCACCAAGGAACATCCTGGTAAGTGCACCCTCTGAATAGCAGAGACCAGAGAGAATGTTCTCACTAGTTATAAAACTAAGCTTTTAGGACACAGAACACGATGAAAGGAAAAACTTCATTCAATTTTTCTTATATGCACATTAACAGTTTAGGCTAAGCCTTGGGTCTCTTGAACCCACATTAATTCAGGATTAGGGAGCATGTGTTGTTTTACAGTGTACCTTGTTCCACAGAAATTTTCTTGATGTTAGCAGGTGACCTAGTGTCAGTTTAACCTGTTCTGTGGCCAGCTTATCCTAGTATGGGACTCTTTGAGTTAGGTGGCAAACACTCTAATAACTTTTAAATGCTTCATCCAGGCCCACCACTTTTGTAGCTTTGGCTTCTAAGATGTCCCTTAGCAAATCGGCTCTACCTCATTTGGGCATTAATCCTCAGCAAAGTTTGTTTAAGCAGACACTGATCTGATGAGAACCATGAACTCACCAGTCTGGAGGCTGGCTTGCACAGCAGGCTTATAGGGCCTACACCTGCATTCTGCCTTATGGTAATTCCTCTTTTATGACAAATGACACAAAAGACGTAGACAAAGAAAAGCAAAGACCATCTCTGGGAGGAATGGGTCATAAAATAAAAAGTACTCTGCCAAATTTTTACCAATAGTCTCCAAGCGTAGGGAACTAGTTCCACAATATCTTCTCTTGCTAATCTAAATTCAGAGAGAGAAAGATTCTCACCACTCTTGTTCTGCAGGCAGAGATTACAGGAGGCTGACCTGGTGGGAAATGTTACCTTCTGTTGGCTGTATATCAGATGTCCCAGGATCTCTTAGTTGCAGCGTTGTCTAGGGCAAGTGTGTCAAGTATCCTGCTGACTGTGCCAACTGAAGGGAAGGAAAAATTCTTCTCTGCCCTCAAGATCTTCCCACTGGACTCAGAATTAAATTTACATGAGACATATTAACAGGAGAAAAAAAACTCCCAACTTTTATCACACGGGCATGGAGGCCCAATAATGAAATCAAGACCTAAAAAATGATATGGCAGGCAGTTTTTATAATTTTGGACAGACAGTAAAGTTGTGAGGAATTGACAGGACAAGGTAAACTTAACTTTGGAATCTTCAATTAGTAAGAAATTCTAAACATAATTTGGGATGGCTAAGTAAATTAGTATAAAATAACAAGAGTTGTTTATACAGACCTCTTGGCTCTAAATTTCCCATCGCTGATGATTATAAGGATGTCTCTTTACCTCCTGGTACAAGTGTGGTACCTTTCACATGGGAGATTTCTTTCCTGCTTTCAGGGGGACATAGAGGAGTATGAGTGTCCTTGCATAGGCTGTCTCTTAAGTAACTTTTATTTAAAATAATCACTGTGCTAAAGTGCCACATTTTGGGGCAGACTGCCATTGGCCCCCTACAGTGGTTTTGGTAGAAATGAAGCTAATATTTTGACCCCTATTACATTCATATATCTGTTTATCAATTGGTTCAAAATTCAGAAGGATAGAATATCAATAATTATCACTTGTGAACCATAATATAAGGCAGTAATGATTATAGTATTTTGAAGGTAGGTAGAAATGAAGGGGACAAAAAATAAAAACTGATTAGCCAAAGGATTGGTGGCAGAAAGAAGTAAGTGATGAGTTGGTATATGAAAGAAGGGGATAGACTGTTCTGGTTGCCATAATATGGATGAGATATTCACAGCCTAGCTGCTAAAGAGAGGTGTAAAATTAATTTCAACATAATGATCTAAATGCTAAACATTATTATAAAGAATCTTTCAAAGAATGGGAGAGGCTAATTTCGCTCGGGAAGTGTGTGAGAAGATCCAGGAAGAGGATGGTAAGATAATCTTGGAAGGTTTTACAGAGGTGATATGTTCCAAAAGTTGATGGTCCTTGTGTCAGCAGCATCTCCCATATGCAACCCAGCAGCCCCTTGGGAGGCAGCAGGACATGAGCCTGAAAAAGATGGCAAAAAAGAGTGCTAAAGAATTTGCGTTAGGTGTTATAGGTAAGAGACCCCTGGAATTTGTTTCATTGTACAGATTTATACATTACAGCACAGTAGATGTATCGGCCATGACACTGTGTCCCCCAGGGCCAGGAGCAATCACACCATTTGAAACCTGCCATGACCTTAGCTGGCAAGAGTTCTTTAGAGAGGAGGAGAGGCTGCCTTGCTATGTGGTTCTAAATGTGGTAAGGAATTCTCCACTAACTGAGGCTTTACTTGGAGGTGCCTGCTCATTTTTTTCTCTTAGTGGATGCCTGCTGCTGGCGCCAGGAGAAGCTTTGGAAATAAGTGCCGTATCCATGGGGAGGCTGCAGTGAACATACCCTTCTTGCTGCATAGGATAGTGGCAGGGATTGGGGGTGGGAATTTGCTTTCCAACTTTAGAACTCACTATGATAGGCTTCCCTTTTCACTTTCTAGTGTTTTCCTGGCTGTCTCCATCTCATAGCTTATTTAGTGGGCAAGATTGTTGAGTCTTGGAGCACTAACAAAAGCTCTTCTGGAATGTTGGATCTGAAATTGATCTTAAAAATCTTCAAACTTGTTGATTATCCTTAAGCATCTTTCAGGGGGCACATAAAGGGTAGAACAAGACCCTTGAGCTCTGCTACATGTTGCGTTTCCAGTGATCACCTTATTTAGGAGGGCACTCCCCAGATTTCTTATCTTTTACCCACCCTAGTATTCATCCTTTTCCAATAGATTCTATAATTTTTTATGTTGTTTACTGTTTCTCTCTCACCTGAATATAAATTACCAGAAGGTAGACATTTCCTTTTTTGTTCACAACTGTATCCTCGGTGCCCAGAACACTGTCTAGCACATAGGAGAAATTCAATTATTATTTGTTTTTTTTTGTTTCATTTTGTATGGCACTCCAGATAGGAAGTACAGCAGACACTGTCCACACACCCCACATCCCCTCAGCCCTTACCCCTTCCAAGCACACAAATCTGATTTCCAAATGTGAGTGCTTTGCTTCTTTTTGCTTAAGGGATTTCTTTTGGCCTTCAGAGCCTGTTCAGCTCTATAGCACCTGACAGGCCAAAAGAACAGAGAATTAGCACTCTCTGGGAAGAGCCCACAACTAATGGCTGATTGATGGAGTTGATGGATTAAAAGTACAGCTTTCTCCCCCGTTGGTAGGTATAACTCTAAGGTCCATGTACTACATTATCCCCCAGAGTTCCTCAGTGCAGTTAAGCTATAGTTGCTGACAGTGCCACTTGCTTGAAACACATATCTTGAATTAGCTGCCCTCCCTTAGCTAGTTAACTTTCCATCCCCTAGACCCCATTTGCATTTTCTGGGATCACTTCCCAAACAAACCATTTGTACTCAAATTTTTGTCTCAAGGGATGTTCCTAGGGGAACTCAAACTAAGATATGAAGTATTCAATACATGCTCAAATCAATTAATGATTATATTATTATACTACCTTTTATGCCTATTGGAGTAGGCAGCAAACTAGTGGGATGTGGATGACTTTTGTCTGAAGATGTGTTACTAGGTGGCAATATTTGAATACCTTTATATCTCACATGTACTTGACATTCACCTGGTGTAGGCATTCACACAGAAGCTTTTGGGCCTGGAGAGTGTGTTCTGAGAGGCAGAACATGGCATTGAGAAGCACAATTTAAAATATGTTTTAATCACACACTGGAATATTAGTTAGCAATGAATATAAATATATGGCAAAACTTGAATAAACCTTAAAGACGTCATGCTAAATGAAAGCTCAGTCACAGGAGATCATATATTGTATGATTTCATTTGTACATAATATACAGAATAAGGAAATTTGTAGAGACAGAAAGTAGGTTAGTTGTTGCCTAGGCTTTTTGGAGGGTGGAGGATCTGGGGGTTTGATGACTAAGGTAGGTAAGATTTCTTTTTGAGGTGATGAAAATGTTCTAAAGATTGTGGTGATGAATGAACAACTATGATTATGTTAAAATACATTGAATTGCATACTTCACATGGATAAAATTGAAGCATGTGAATTATATCTCGGTAAAACTGCTTGAAAGAAGGCCTTTGATATCTGGCAAATTTGGAATCAAGTTCTTACTGTGGAATATGCTTTCCATGAATGAGCCAAATGAGCTGTGATGGTAAATGGTCAGTGAGAGAAAAGAAGGATGAGTCTTCTGTGTCTGGTTTCTCAGGAAACGGTGAATAGGGTTCAAATGGGAGAGAGAAGTAAGGGTGAGGGATATTTTGGTTCAGGGAACAGAGAGAGCAAAGTACAGCCATGAATAATAATAGTAAAAACTTCCCCTTATGGAGTGCTTATTATGTACCAGATCCTATACTAGGCATTTTGGCTTCATTATCTTTTATTCTACAATTCTTCACAGTAGTCATTATTATCTCTATTTTGCAAAAAAAGGAACCAAGACCCATAAGGATTAAATGATTAACTCATGACCACCCAGCTAGTGAGTCCAGACATAGAATCAAAAACCTAAGTCTGTCTTCATCTGGAAATTCCATGCTTCCCATTACTAACTATATAGTAATCACAGTAAATACTTGGATAGGGTTTCTTTCTGCCAGGCACAGTTCTAAGTTCTGTGTATATGTTAGCTCATTTAAACTATACTGAGGGAATGCCGGGTGAAAAAAATTAAAGTGTGTTAGGACCAGATTGATAGAGATTTGAAACAGATATTTTTTAAAAGTTCTCTAAGTTTCTTAAAATTGGAAAATCAGATAATTCCATTATTTGTATGTTATTTAGAGGATTTTTGGAAGAATATTATTAGAATTATTTCACTTTTGAAAATAACTGGTATGGCTAAGGAGAATCCACATGTTAGGCTGTCAGTAAATTTTTGAAGTTAGCCAAGAAGCCATTTTGCAATTTGTTTGAACTTTACCTTGTATACAAAGGGCAGTTATTAAATGTTTATGAATGTGGGACTGCCATGAGATCTTCTAGAAATGTGAGTTTCTGTTCTGTGGAAATAATAATTTATTTTTTATGTATATATATATATATATATATACACATATATGAAATTTATTATTCCCACAGAAATGTGAAATTCTGTTCTGTGGGAATAATAAATTGGAAGTGATAGTAAAGAACAAATGCAGGAATATGACTGCTGAGGTATTATTACAATATTTCTAGTTTGAGAAAGTGTGTTACAGAGCCAGGGTGCTGGCAGTGAACATGGAAAAGAAGGACAGGATTATAAAAGGTGATGTAAAAGAAGAAGTAGTAAAAAAAAAAAAAAAACTTTTTGAGGAAGCCAGAAGAGAGAAGGGTATCAAAGGCGGCTTAGAAGTTTAGAGCCTTGGAAACTGTATTATTGTCTATCCCCCACCAAATGACCCTGAGAAGGGATATCTTAACATTTTAATTTTGCATTTTGGTATTTTCTAAAGGATGAAGAAATTGACAAGTAAACTTAATTCTTCTGAACTCTACTTTTAAAGCAAACAAGCTTTGGAGGCATGTGCAGTGTCCTAGTCTGTACCCATGAGAGAGATGTGCTATGGCTCTTTTATCCAGGGCATTCTTATAAAATGTTTTGTATAGTTAGAACACTCAAGGAATAATAGATCCATTTCAGGAGATAAGTTCCTTGGTGTCCAAATCATAATCCATTTGGTGCGCTTTTTTATTTTTTTAAATTTAATTTTAATTTAATTCCAGTATAGTTAACATACAATGTTATATTAGTTTCAGGTGTACAAATATAGTGATTAAACACTTCATCATACATCACCTCGTACTCATTTCAAGTGCATTTCTTACTCCCCATCACCTATTTCACCCATCTCCCGACACACCTCCCTCTGGTAACCTCCAGTGTATTCACTATAGTTACGAGTCTCTTTCTTGGTTTGCCAGTCTCTCTTTTTTTCCCGTTGTTTGTTTTGTTTCTTAAATTTCACATATGAGTGAAATCATATGGTATTTATCTTTCTCTAACTAACTTATTTCACCTGACACTATACTCTCTAGGTCAATCCATATCTTTGCAAATAGTAAGGTTTATTTCTTTTTTTTTTATGGCTGAGTAGTATTCCATTATATATATTATGTATAGACACACACATAAATACACACACACACACCCAAAAATCTTTATTCATTTATCAATCAGTAGACATGTGCTATTTCTATAATTTGGCAGTTGTAGATAATGTTGCTGTAAACACTGAGGTGCATGTATTCTTTGAATTATTATTCTTGTATTCTTTGGGTAAATATCTAGTACTTTGAGCACTGACTTGTAGGGAGGGTACTTATATTTTTAACTTTGTGAGGAACTCCATAGTGTTTTTCACAGTGGCTGCTCCCCAGTTTGCATTCCAACCAACAGTGCATGAGGGTTCCTTTATTTCCACATCCTCACTAACTAGGAATGCAGGGTACAAGAGACACCACCACAAGGATGAATCCCACAAAGAACACAATGACTCTAAACCCATATTTTTCAGTAATAACATTGAATGTCAATGGGCTAAATGCCCCAATCTAAAGACATAGGGTAGCAGAATGGATAAAAAAACAAAAACCATTTATTTGCTGTCTACAAGAAACTCATTTTAGACTGGAGGACACCTTCAAATTGAATGTAAGGGGTTGGAGAAATATCTATCATGCTACTAGAAGTCAAAAGAAAGCTGGAGTAGCTATACTTATAACAGACAAACTGGACTTTAAAGTAAAGGCAGTAACAAGGATGAAGAAGGGCATTATATGATACTTACAGGGTCTATCTATCAGGAAGAGCTGACAATTTAAATGTCTACACGCCGAATGCGGGAGCACCCAAATACATAAAACGATTAATCACAAACAGAAACAATCTTATAGATAAGAATGTGCTAATAGTAGGGGACTTTAATGCTCCACTTACAGCAATGGAGAGATCAACTAGACAGAAAATCACTAAAGAAACAATGAACCTGAATGACACATTGGACCGGATGGATTTGACAGATATATTTAGAACTCTATATCCTGAGGCCATAGAATTCACTTTCTTCTCAAGTGTGCATGGCACATTCTCCAATATAGATCACACATACTGCGACATAAAGCAGCCCTCAGTAAATTTAAAAGAATTGAGACCATACCATGCACACTTTGAGATCACAATGCTATGAAACTTGAAATCTACCACAGGAAGAAGTCTGGAAATCCTCCAAAAACATGGAGGTTAAAGAACACCGTACTAAAGAATGAATGGGCCACTCAGGCAATTAGAGAAGAAATTTAAAAATATATGGAAACAAGTGAAAATGAAAATACACAATTCAAATTCTATGGGATGCAACAAAGGTAGTGCTAAGAGGAAAGTACATTGGACTCCAGGCCCATTTCAAGAAATTAGAAAAACTGCAAGCACACAATCTAACAGCACACCTAAAGGAACTAGAAGGAGAGCAACAAGAGCACCCCAAACCCAGTAGGAGGAGAGAAATAATAAAAATCAGGGCAGAAATAAACAATATAGAAACAAAAACACAGTTGAAAGATCAATGAAACCAAGTGTTTTTTTTTTTTTTTTTTGAAAAAATAAACAAAATTGACAAACCTCTACCCAGGCTTCTCAAAAAGAAAAGTGAGAGCACTCAAATAGACAAAATCATGAATGAAAATGGACTTATTACAACCAATCGGTCAGAAATACAAGCAATTATCAGGGAATGCTATGAAAAATTATATGCCAACAAACTCGTCAACTTCGAAGAAATGGACAAATTCATAAACACACACCAACTACCAAAATTCACACGGGATGAGATGGTAAATCTGAACAGACCCATAACTAGTGAAGAAATTGAATCCGTTATCAAAAATCCCCCAATAAATAAGAGCCCTAGGCTTCCCTGGGTAATTCTACCAGACATTTAAAACAGAGTTAATACCCATTCTTCTCAAGCGATTCCACAAAATAGCAATCGAAGGAAAACTTCCGGACTCATTTTATGAAGCCAGCATCCCTTTGATTCACAAGGTAGACAGAGACTCAGGATAAAAAGAGAACTACACGCCAATATCCTTGATGAATATGGATGCAAAATTCCTCAACAAGATATTTGCAAATCAAATGCAAGAGCACATAAAAAATTATCCACCATTATCAAGTGGGATTCATTCCTGGGTTACATGGCTGGTTCAATATTCGCAAATCAATCAATGTCATACATCACATTAAGAAAAGATAAAAACCATATGATCCTATCGATAGATGCAGAAAAAGCATTTAACAAAATATAGCATCCCTTCTTAATAAAGACCCTAGAGAAAGTCGGGATAGAAGGAACTTATTTAAACATCATAAAAGACATCTATGAGAAGCCCTCAGCTAAAGTCATCCTCCATAGGGAAAAACTGAGAGCTTCCTCCTGAGATCAGGAACATGACAGGGATGTCCGCTCTCACCACTGTTGTGTAACATAGTGCTGGAAGTCCTAGCATCAGCAATCAGGCAACAAAAGAAAATAAAAGGCATCAGAATTGGCAAAGAAGAAGTCAAACAGTCATTTTTCTCAGAAGACATGATACTCTACATAGAAAACCCGACAGACTCCACCAGAAGCCTACTAGAACTGATGCATGGATTCAGCAAAGTCACAGGGTACAAAATCAATGTACAGAACGGTTGCACTTTTATACACCAAAAATGAAGCAACAGAAAGAGAAATCAGAAATTGATCCCATTCACAATTGCACAAAAACCCATAATATACCTAGGAAAAAACATATCCAAAGATATAAATATTGTTAAAATGTATTACTACCGAAAGAAATCTACACATTCAATGCAATCCCAATCCAGATTGCACCAGCATTTTTCTCAAAACTAGAACAAACTATCCTC
Organism: Hyaena hyaena; assembly: GCF_003009895.1. Lineage (NCBI taxonomy): Eukaryota > Metazoa > Chordata > Mammalia > Carnivora > Hyaenidae > Hyaena > Hyaena hyaena. Next base: position 31,911 of record NW_024081842.1, read on the forward strand.
ATTTGTATGGAACCACAAAAGACCCTGAATAGTCAAAGTAATATTGAAGAAGAAAACCAAAACGGGAGGCATCACCATCCCAGACTTTAGCCTCTACTACAAAGCTGTCATCATCAAGACAGTATGATATTGGCACAAAAACAGACACTTAGACCAATAGAACAGAACAGAGAAATCAGAATTGGACCTACAAATGTATCGCCAACTAATCTTAGACAAAGTGGGAAAGAGCATCCAATGGAAAAAAGACAACCACTTTAATAGATGGTGCTACGAGGACTGGACAGAAACATGCAGAAGAATGAAACTAGATCATTTTCTCACAGCATACACAAAAATAAACTCAAAATGGATAAAGGACCTGAATGTGAGACAGGAAACGATCAAAACCCTAGAGGAGAGAGGAGGAAACAACCTCCTTGACCTCAATCGCAGCAATTTCTTATTTGACATATCCCCAAAGGCAAGAGAATCAAGAGCAAATGTGAACTATTGAGACCTCATCAAGACAAAAAAGCTTCTGCACGGCAAAGGAAACAATCAGTAAAATGAATAGGCAAGTGACGAAATGGTAAAAGATAGTCGCAAATGACATATCAGATAAAGGGTTAGTGTCCAAAATCTATAAGGAAGTCAACAAACTCCACACCTGAAAAACAAATAATCCAGTGACGAAATGGGCAGAAGACACGAACAGACACTTCTCCAAAGAGGACATCCAGATGGCCAACAGACACATGAAAAAATGCTCAGTGTCCCTCCTCATCAGGGAAACACAAATCAAAACCACACTGAGATACCACCTCACGCCAGTCAGAGTGGCTAAAATGAACATATCGGGAGACTCTAGATGCTGGCGAGGATGTGGAGAAACGGGCACCCTCCTACACTGTTGGTGCAGCGCCTCTGGAAAACTGTGTGGAGGTTCCTCAAAAAATTAACAGTAGAACTCCCCTATGACCCAGCAATAGCACTGCTGAGAATTTACCCAAGGGATCCAGGAGTGCTGATGCATAGGGGCACATGTACCCCAATGTTCATAGCAGCACTCTCCACAATAGCTAAAACATGGAAAGAGCCTAAGTGTCCATCAATGGACGAATGGATGAAGAAGATGTGGTTTATCTATACGATGGAATACTACATGGCAATGAGAAAGAATGAAATCTGGCCATGTGTAGCAACATGGATGGACCTTGAGGGTGTTATGCTGAGCGAAATAAGTCAGGCAGAAAAGGACAAATATCATATGTTTGCATTTACAGGAGGATTGGGAGGAACTTAACAGAGGACCATGGGGGAGAAGATGGGGAGAAATGGTGGGGGAAAGGGAGAGAGGCAAACCATGAGAGACTCTTGAATGCTTCGAACAAACTAAGGACTCTTGAGTGTGGGGGAGAGGGGAGAGATGGGCATGGAGGAGGGCACTTGTGGGGATGAGCACCGGGTGTTATATGGAAACCAACTTGACAATAAACTATTTGTGAAACATTAAAAATAAATAAATAAATAAATAAATAAATAAATAAATAGTTTAAAAAAAAAGAAAATAAACGTGAAAGATGTTCAATTTCATTAGCCGTTAGGAAATTAAAATTAAAACCATGGGGTGCCTGGGTATCTCAGTCGGTTAGTTAAGTGTCCAACTCTTAATTTCGGCTCAGGTCATGATCTCAGTTGTTTTGTGAGTTTGGCTCTGACAGCATGGAGCCTGCTTGAGATTCTCCCTTTTTCTGGCCCTTCCCCACTTGCACTCTCTCTGTCTCTTTTAAAATAAATAAACTTAAAACAAACAAAAAACACAATGAGATAATCACTATATCATATCAGATTGGCTAAAATAAAAAATTAGTGACAATACTGATAGGTGGCAGATGTTGTAAGAAACTGGATAAGTCACATATTGCTGGTGAAAGTGTAAAATGTTATAGCCAATGTGGAAAACAGTTTCATAAAAAACTAAACACACATGTAGCATATAAGCCAGCAACTTTTCTTTTTGGCATTTATTCAGAGAAATGAAATTTATTTCTACACAAAAACCTGTACATGTACCATGTACACAAATGTTCATAATGGCTTTATTCAGAATAGGCAAAAATTGGTAACAACCCTGATGACCTTCAAAGGTGAATGGTTAAACCAACTGTGGTGAATCTGTACCATAGAATACTACTCAACAATAAAAAGGAATGAACGATTAATACATACAACATATTGGATGGATTTCCAGAAAGTTTAGAGTGAAAAAACCCAATCTCAAAATTTTACATAGATGCCATATAGTTTCATTTATGTAACATTCTTGAAAGGACAAAGGAATAGAGAATAAATTAGTGGTTGCCAGCTATTAGAGGGTGGGGCAGAGTATGGGAGGGAAGTGGGTACAGTTATAAAAAGGTAACATGAGGTATCCTTGTAGTGATCAAACTATTCTGTATCTTTCTTGGCTATAGTGGTGGATTCATCGATCTACACATATGATAAAATTGCAGTGAGCTGAATTGATAACAAATATATCTCTATATATAGATATATTCACAAATGAGTGCAAGAAAAACTAATGAAATCTAAATAAAACAGATTCTATTAATATCACTATCCTAGTTGTGATATGGTACCATAGTTATGCAAGATGTTGCCATTTGGGGAGACTGGGTGAAGAGTATATGGAATCTTTCCATATCATTTCATATAACTTGATTTGAATAAAATACCAAAAATGAAAAAAGATTAAATACAATTAAATAATATTAGGAATAAGAATAACACAAAACATTGGAAATTAAATACATCAGAAATTAAAAAGATAAGTTTCTATAATCAACTTGTATGATCATAAACTTGAAAATTTAGATAAAGCAAGTAATTCCCTAGAAAAATATAACATTTAAACTGACTAAACAGAAAACTTGAATAAACATAAATCACTAAAGAATCTGAGTCAATTGCCAAAGATTCACTTCTATGCGAGCACAAAACACTAGTTTTAACTGATTTTATGGATGAATTCTACCAAATACTCAAGGAACATAGAATTTTAATTTGTAGATTCTCCAGTAATTAGAAAATGAGGAAAAACTCAATTTTTATTGAGGCCAGTATAATAAAAATAGACGTGGGATATTAAGAAAGGAAAATTTCTGGCTAATCTCACTATTTAACATATTCAAAAGATCCTAAATAAAATATTATCAATAGTATTCCAATAATTAAAAAATTTTACCAATAATATTTCATTTAGCATGTTTGCATTTTAATGTCTTAAAATATGCAATACAACTAGGTTAGGATTAACTCAAGCACAAAAGTATTAACTAGTTTAGAAGGAAACAAATACTGTGTTATTTCACTTATAAGTGGAATTTAAGGAACAAAACAAATGAACAAAGAAAAAAAATAGATTCTTAACTATAGAGAACAAACAGATGGTTACCATAGGGGAGGTAGGTGAGGGGATGGGTGAAATAGGTGGTGGAGATTAAGGAGTAAACTTGTGATGAATACTAAGTAATGTATAGAATTATTGAACCACAATATTGTACACCTGAAACTAATATAACACTGTATACTAATTATATTGGAATTAAAAAGGAAGTGTAACTAGTAAATTGAATAAGTGGGACTCATGGGGTGTAATCAGAAAACAACGTTGATTCCCTTATTCCCACTTTAAGTCCACTCTGTGGGATTAGATCCTCTTTTTTGTGATCAAAGCTAAGGAAATTCCATGACACTTGAGCATTTTGGTTATGTTTTGTCACAGAAGAGTCTCAGTTTATTTAAAATATCAGTAATAATTAAATATTTAATATTTATTTAAAGTTATATATTCCTCCATTTCATCTTAAGCCTACTGTGGGCTGGGCAGCAGAAATAAGGGAGATGTGGCCAGTATCTTCTCACTTTGTACATAGAGTACTTCTAACCATTTTCTTCCATATTGCTTATGAGGGTTTGTGATCCCTCTAAAATTGCACTAGAGGAGGAGATAGGTGATAAGAGAAGGAATAATAAGTACATTGTCTGAACCTAGCTCGTGTTTAAAACCAATTTTTTGGGGGGATGCCTCAGGTGACTCAATTGGTTAAACATCTGACTCTTGATTTTGGCTCAGGTCATGATCTCATGGTTCATGGGATTGAGCCCTATGTTGCACTGACAGTGTGGAGGCTGCTTGGGATTCTCTCTCTCTGCCTCTGCCCACTCATGCTCACGCTCTCTCTCTCTCTCTCTCTCAAAATAAATACATGAGCATTAAAAAACAATTTGTTTTCCTATGGAGTATTGTTATGACCTTTTGTGAGACCTTCCTGTCCCTCATATTTCTCAGGCAGAGTTGATAAGCAATATACTGTGTCTCCTGGGATCTGGGTTGCACATATCAAACCTTCATGCGCTTCCAATGAAGCTCCATTCCCTAGGCCTAAGGTAAATGTGAGCCCTGCTCCCAAGACCTTTCACTGAGAGAGCTTTAGATACACAGCCTACAGCTTTCTTACAGTTGCTTTCCTAATTTACAAACTTTTTCTTGTCTTCTCCAGCTTCCTTCAATTCTGGGGATTGGTGGTGAGCTAAGGTCACAAAACCAGTTTGAAATTACCTCCTTTTACAAGACCAGCATGGTGGTCTCACACCTCCTATTGGAATGTGTTGTTTATTATCTTTGGGCCTAAGCCAACATTGAGTCTGAAACAATTTCATTTTAAAATCTTGTTTCACAAGGTTGGCTTACTGTTAGGAAAATTCATTCATATAATTCAATACTATAAACAAATAAAGTACAAAAATGTATTTTATCTCAATAGAAGCAGAAGAATTATTTGACAGAATTCAGTATACGTTTATGACTTAGAAATCTCTTACAAACTAATAATACAAAAGAATTCCTTAACCTGATTAAGAGTATCTAGGGTTACCTGGGTGGCTCCATTGGTTAAGTACCCAACTCTGATTTCAGCCCAGGTCATGATCTTACAGTTGTGAGATTAAGCTCTGTGTCAGGCTCTGTGCTCGTTGTGGAGAAAGCTTAAAATTCTCTCCTCCCCCTGCTCCTCCCCCTTTGCACTGGCAATCTCTCTAAAAAAAGAGTGTTTATAAAAAAACTTTCATAGTAAATATCACACTTAATGCTAGCAGCCTTATTTTTAAAATAAGAATCAAGGCAAGGATGCCATTGGTTTTACTTCATTTCAACATTCGCTGGAAATTCTGTCCAGTATGGTAGACAAGAATTTTAAAAAATAGAATAAAATGTATTAGAATAGGAAAATAAGGGCTACAACTAACACTATTTATAGTATATGCAATTTTCTATAGAGAAGATCCAAGAAAAACTATAGAAAATTATTAGAATTGGTAAGAAAATTCAGCAAATTAACAAAAAATAAGATTAATATGTGAAACTCATATGTGGAATTTAAGAATCAAAACATGCAAACATGGGGAAAAAAGAGGAAAACCAATAAACACACTCTTAACTATACAGAACAAACTGTTACCAGAAGGTGGGGATGGGTTAAAGAGGTGAAGGGGGTTAAGGAGTACACTTGTGATGAGCACCAGGATTTGTATGTAAGTGTTAAATCACTAAGTTCTACACTTGAAACTAATATTACACGGTATGTTAACTAACTGGAATTTAAATTAAAAAGTGGAAAAATGTTAAATATGCTAAAATCTATTGCATTTCATAGGTTAAAATGTTAGAAAATGTAATTTTTAAAAAGTGTCTTTATCAACAGCAATTTAAAAAGATATCCACTAATAGATCTAACAATTTAAAAAGATACCCTCTAATAGATCTAACAAAGATGTATGCAGCCTTAATGGGGAAAAAGTAGAAACTGTTATTATAAGACTAAAGAAAGCTCAATGAAATAATGAGAAATACCATGTTTATGGAGAAGAAGACTCAATGATCATGAATATGCCAATTGTCCCCAAATCAGTCTAAGAATTCAATACAATCCCAATCAAAAGGCATCTATGGGAATAATAAAACTAAATTTTGATGTGGGGGAAATGGAAAAAGAGATATGTAGGAAGTTTCATTCTTTCATAATAGTTTATTTCATAAACTAGGTAGTTGATACACAGGTATTTGTTATATTATTTTCTTTTTTGTATTTTTGAAATATTAAGTTTAGAGAAAGAGTGCTGAGTACACTACTTTGGCATTGTACTGGTATATATAAGCCAATATCACAAAGCAGCTGCTAATTTGGTATATATTTTTATCAATGTGTGTTTGCACAACGGATTCTCTATTCCTTACACCTGTGTGACTTGAAACAGATACTCTATACTTCTAAACCCTCAGTTTCCATATCTATAAAATGTGGTTGACATAAGCAATTTAAAAACTAAAAAATTTAAATAAGAAAATAAAGCATGCTCTCCATAAACTTAGTTTATTTATCTGTCAGGAAAGATTGTCAATCTGTTTCAGAAGGTGAAGCACCTGAGAATCTTAGTGCTCTTTGAGAAACACCATGGAATTCTGACATATACAATTCAACCTTATGAACTATGAACAGTTTTACTCAAAGTAAATTTGGCCTATGATTGAAATGTATAACCACAGTCACATATGTCAATAAAAAGTTACTGAATTACTCCACTAGTCTGCATATGCTGCCACTTCAATAATGTTGTCATTTGCTCTCATTTCCAGCAGTCAGTGTGAGAAAAATTTATTGATGGAATTGTAAGATTGAAAAATGCCCATCTATTAGTCTAACTTTTCGCCCCTGTGAATTGATGAAGGAGCACCAATATTGGAGGTTAGTTGAAAAACCCTCAATTAGTCTGGTAGGGAAAAAAAAATCCTGAGGTGTAAAGCAAACAGCACATTGAAGAGGAACTCCTAGTGGCTCTACTCAGAAGAATGAAAACATCTTTAAACACTCCTATTAACTTAATCAACATGACAAATCTTTTTAAAAAGGTTTCTGGCTTATTGGTGAGAACTTCTGTATTATCAAGTACTAGGTAAAACAAGGTCAGAAGCTATCGCGGTAATCCAAGAATATGAGAGATCATGGTGGCTAGGACCTGGAAGACTGGCAGAAGTGGTGGGATGAGTGAGGATAGAATGTACAGGATTGACTAATAGATGAAATGTAGTTTGTAAGAGAGAAAGTAAAAGATGACTACAACTTTCATGACTTGGGCAAGTGTATGAATAATGGTGCCTGTCTTCATTTATTTGGGCTGCTATAATAGAATACCCTACACTGGTAGCCTATAAATAACAAAAAATTATTTTTCATAGTTCTAGAAGCTGAAAAGTCCACGGTCAAGGTGTTGGCAGAGTCAGTGTCTTTTGTGCAGATTCAAAACAATGGTGAGGGCCCAGTTCCTATTTCACAGGCAGCTGTCTTGTTGATATGTCCTCACATGCCAGAAGGGGTGAAGGATCTTTCCGGAGTCTGTTTTATAAGGGTACCAATTTCATTCATGAAGGTTCCACTCTCATCGCTTGATCACCTCCCAGAGGCCCCACTTTCTGATACCACCACAATGGACATTAAAATTTCAATACATGAATATGGGGAGTGAATACAAACATTTAGTCTGTAGAAGTCCCATTTCTTGAGAGGGAAACATTTGCTGAGATGGGAAACACTGGAGAAGGAGCAAGAAGGGGGTGAATCTAGGGTTGATTTTTGACATGTTAATTTTGAGGTCTTTAATAGAAACCCAAGAGTGATCAAGAGAGGGAGGCTGGAATTCAGAGGAGGTTGGAGCTAGAGACATTAAATTGTATTTAAAGCAAAATGAAATAATTTAGAATGTGTAGATAGAGAGGAGAAGGTGTACGAGGACTGACTTATGGGCATTATGATAAATAGACATATGGAACAAGAAAATAGTAATGCAGACTCAGAAGAGGCAGCCATCAAGGGAACCTAAACCAATTCCTGGAAGCCAAGTGAAGAAAGTTTTTCATGAGGGAGAGAATGATCAACTTTGACAAATAATGCTAAGAACTCAAGGAATATGAAAAATGAGGATTGGATTTAGATGTGTAGGTGACTTAAAGAGGCAGATTTCAGTGGAGTGTTGATGACAAAAATCATGTTGTAGTGGATTCAAGGAACAGTTGGAAGGAAAGAAGTGAAGGTTGTATAGGCAACATTTTCAAAGATTTTGGCTATTAAAATGGAGTAATGAAATGTCGAAAGAATGTTGGAACAAGGGAGTTTTTTAGTGATTGGAACTATTATAGCATGCTTGCGTGGTGATGAAAATGATAGCAAAATAGATGCTGCAGGAGAAAAGAGGGAGAGTTATAGAGGCATTGTTCTTGGGGGTAGTGAAAAGGGTATGGGTGATAATACATAAAGATAGGAGCCAGGCAGTTTATCTGTTGTAATTGGAGAGAAGGCAAAGTGTATTGGTGCAGATGGAATGAGATTGGAAGAAGTAAGGGTGAAGGATATGGAAGTTACAACTTTTTAAAATTGATTTTTCAGTGAAACCAGAAGTGTACTCGTCAGCTAAAAGTGAAGATTGGGAAAAGGTGTTGGAGTTTTGAAGCAGGAGGCAACTGTGTGACATAGTCATCTTAGATAATGGGAGAATGATTTCATCATAGTAAATAACAGCACTGTCAGGCAGCACTGATGATCCAGGTGTGGCTCATAGTCATAAATCTAAAATGAGCCCATCTCCCTACCTTTTTACATTCATATTCAGAAAGTGAGGTGGGGGCATGAAAAGGTGGCAAGATGGATTTAAACCAGGGTTGGGGTTTTGTCTATGGCTACAAGCTTCCCTGGTCCAGTTTAATATTTCTCTTAAGACCATATAAGAAACAATGAAGTGCATCATAGGTGGTGGACTAGAAGTTCAGTGATTTGGGAAGGAGTGGCTAGAGATAAAGCTGGGGAGATAAACAAAAATACCTCCAAAGAAGAAAACATTTCTTTTATTCCTCAGACTTTTTCATATGAATCAGTCTTTTGATAATCCCCAAGTTTTGTGATGGATCTTGATTACTAGTATTTATTCCCCACCATCATTCAATAAACTATCCCCTCGTAGCCCCAAAGCGGCAAGAACTGGCATAAAGCAAAAATACATCTGGATTTGGGTTTAATTTTGTGAGAAGGAGGAAACCAATGGCAGAAGAAAGCAATATCACCCAACAATCCATGAGGTTTTTGGCTGTTCTCTGGGGCATTTATCTCTTCCTTTTCAGGTGGGTCTTACTTTTATATTATAAGGAAAGGAAATCCCAGAAAGGAAATATAATTGTACAAATGGATGCTAATAGATTTTTATGAGTGTGAAGGGTGGCACTTGAACAATTTTTACCTTGTTATCTTTCTTAAGAAGTTAGTTTGGGGACATAATCTAAAACAATCTTTAAACAAAAATTATTTCAATAAAAAGTCTCTCTCTGTGGAAGCATAAAAAAGCTCTCTCTCTCTCTCTCTCTCTATCCCTCCTCCCTCCCTCTGTGTGTGTGTGTGTGTGTGTTTGTGTGTGCGTGCGCGCACGTGTGTGTGATTGCAGGCATAGATTCTAGCAACAGCAGCTGTTGGCAATAGCTTGTGGCATATAACTGCAAACTGTCCTGCATACCCGAGTACAGCTCTCTGTGAATTCTCCAGAAAACAGACTGCATGTGATAAGCTCCCTTTTTCAGACTCTGCACATTGGCAGCTGTTTTGCACACTGGCAGCTGTTTTGTTGAGTCTTGTAGTTATGCAAAATGGTGACAGCAGCCTAAACAACTTCCCCTGTTTTCCAGCTCTTCCTTAAGGAAAATGGGCAAGCATTTCCAATGATCATATATTGAATCTAGGCTCTTAGTTGAGATTTTCATGGCCTATATTATAAAGTACCATGTCATGGTGGACCTCAGAAACCAAATTAATGAGTCTGGATCTTATCCTAAAACTATCAGCAAGAGTGAAAGTAATGGAAGTCTTTTTTTTTTTTTTTTTTAGCTTAAAACAACATTGATCTGTTATTTTTCATGATTCCATGAGTTGATTGGGTTGTTCTGCTGGTCTTACTTGGACTCACTTCTGAAGTGGCACTCTGCTGGAAGATTGGCTGGACAGGAAGATCTGAGACTGTGGTTTCCTTATGTGGTAGAACTCAGGGCGGTGTCTGAGATGGAGAAGACACAAGCTATATGAGGTCTAGGCTTTGGAACTCAGAGAATGTCACTTCTGTTAACATTTGACTGGTGAAAGCAAGTCCCAAGTCCAGCCCAGTTTCATGAGAAACAGACTGAAACTCTAGGTGGAAAGAATGGCAAAGTCACATTGCAAAGGGGCAGGCATACTGCAATGGGAGGACTTTGTAACCACTGAAAAATTACCACATCAAAAAATACCACTGGAGGGGCGCCTGAGTGGCTTAGTCAGTTGGACGGTAAAGCATCCAACTACGGCTCAGGTCATGATCTCACGGTTTGTGGGTTCGAGCCTTGTGTCGGTCTCTGTGCTGACAGCTAGCTCAGAGCCTGGAGCCTGCTTTAGGTTCTGTATCTCCCTCTCTCTAACCCTCTGCTGCTCATGTTCTCTGTCTGTCTGTCTGTCTCTCTCTCTCTCAGAAATAAATAAAACATTAAAAAAATACTACTGGAAACCCAGAAACCACTCTGGGAAATGTCATTTTAGGCTATGCTACTGTTTCCCCTTAAAAAGTTTTTCCCCAATAGTGTACATATATGTCATTGTTTAATTTCATTTTATATTATATTGTAGTCCTATCTCACCTTTGTTGGAGTAATGAGCATTCTTTTATTTAATTATTATCTTACTTTACTAATTGCCACTGTTTTTCAGGGATAACTCCAATAATCCCTTGCTTATTTTTGTAAGCTGAGAAAAAAATATAAAATTAAAAAAATTGTACTTATTTCATTTTCCAAAATATTAACAGCAGAGGAAGAGCTATTCTAGTCACATACAGCATCACTGGGGGAGATACCTTCACACAAAGTAGTTAATCTTTATGTCTCTTTGGTGTCCAGATATGCCTGAGTGCATAAGGAATATCCAGATCCAGATCCTGAAATTGTCTTCCTGCTAGTGGGTGTGCTAAGGTATTTTACTATAGGATCCTGTCCACATCAGAAATGTAGGCAGAGACTGCACTGTTCAAAGAAATTGCATTCATGAAAATCCTTACACCTGATATCTTTAAGAAGATGATATGCATATGACTTCTTTTGAGCTTCACAGTCAACTCCTTTTCTTCATTTTTTGGTATCTTCCATTAATTATATGCTTCAATCTGCAGTTGTACTTCTCCCAGTCTTTTCAGATGCCAAAGAGAGGCCATCACCAACTGCTTGAGCTTGATAGCATACTATAGCAGATGCTAAGGAGTGGCTTAGTCTTCTGTTTCAACATTTTTCTAGTGTGTCTTTCTGTACTTCAAAGACTGAAAAACTCACTTTCAGCTAGAATTCTGAATGGTATTTGTGTTTCACCAATAATATGCTCTTCTGTGAAACTTGAATTGGGAACTGAGTTAAGTGGAGAGACAGAATGTAAGGCATTCCTGTTTCTGTGGATTGTGATGTGTACTATAGGAGTTTGGAACTTATAGTTATGACTTCCTGACTCTGTAGTGGCTCCCTTGGTAGCCCAGTTCTGTGGGGCTTAGGGAGCTGTCTCTTGAATCTCAGTCTAGAATTTGTTTGCTCAGTGCTGATGTCATACATAGCATGAATTTCACCTAGTGAGAGAAGACAATAGCAGATGTTAGAAAAACCCTATAATCCAGGAGGTCTCTAGCTGTTCTCTAGGGCTTTGCTCTAGTTTCCTGTTCCCTTGGAAACAGAGCTGAGTAGAGAAGGTGGTAGAGGGGATTTGGAGAAGGAAATGGAAGATACACACCACAATAATCTGGTCTAATGATGCAGGCCTTTCTTGGGTTTTAGATGGTCTTACATCTGCTCTCACTGGTATCCACTGTCAGAGGTTTTCTCTTAAACATCCCTTTGTAAAACATGATGGACACTATGCTATATTATTTATATGCCTTATTTCAGTTAAGTAAATCTTTAGTATAACTTTATAAAATGGGTATTATTATTACACCCTTATAGATTAGCAAACTGACACGCTGAAAGGAAATGGAATTGATGGGAGTTGAACTGAGGTTTGAGTGGTTCTAAAGCCCAAGTGTTCTTTTAGAAAGTCATGCTGCCTTAGAGAGAGAAAGAGAAAGAGAGGAGAGAGAGGGAGCCAGAGACAAAGACAGGAACAGAGAGAAGATAATGAAATGATAAATGCCTTTGCCCAAGATTAAATGAGATTATAAACATGCCTATTTTCATTCTCCCTCTGCCAATTAATTATTTTTCTCTCCATCAAATGTCAGTTTTATAATAGGAAGAAAAGGCAGAACACAAGTGAGAATCAAAATGTGGTTTTGAGGATCAACACTTTGTAGGGTTGTAAAACATTTTACAAACTTTTAAACAAACATTTTATAAAGTTTACAGCTTTCAACAAATGTACTGGTAATCTTAATGAAAATAAATTCACTTATTACATTTAATTTAGTTTTAAATAATATTGTAACAGTAGAAATTAGGCAAGTGAGAACATTTGTAGCAGGGAAATAGGCTAGGTAAGTTTTTTTTCAAAATAGCTGTTTTGGTTATGTTATGCTTAGCATGTTAGAAAGACTTTAAAATGTGTTAATCATTTGATTTCTAAAACATACACATTTTAACATAATAAACTCTAATTTTTCAATTTTCTAAAAATTGAAGTATAATTAATATACACTGCTATATTAGTTTCAGGTGCACAATAATTTAACAATTCTCTACATTACTTGGTGCTCATCACATTAATACCTTTATTTTATATCACCCACCTCCCTACCCAACCCTTCTCTGGCAACCACCGGTTTGTTCTCTGTATTTAAGAGTCTATTTTTGTTTGTTTGTCTTTTTCTCTTTTTTATTTTGTTTCTTAAATTCTGTATATGAGTGAAATCATATGGTATTTGTCTTTCTCTGTCTGACTTATTTTACTTAGCATTATATCCTGTAGGTCAATTTTTTAAAAATACCTAAGAGCCTTAATATAGTACAACATTTTCACTTTTTATGGTAAAAGTAGTTTCTTATATTAGTGTCAATGATAAATTTGTATAAAAATAAAATTTTAGTGTCAAAAAATTTATATAAAGGCATGAAATGCAATTTTGCTAGTTTCCTTTTCAGGAGGATTTTTTTTTCTTTTCTAGCCATATAGGCACCTTTTTATAGGGTAATTTTCTCTGTTGTTGTTTTTTTTTACTTATAATTTAAAAATGATAAATTGTCTTTTTGTAGCCCTTTTGTAACTTGCTCAATACTTGTGAGTTTTAATGATTGCTTTCTTAGAAGGAAGGTAAAAACATTAGACTGACACTGATGGTTGGGAATTTATATAGAATATGCAAAACCATAAGAGTAGCCTATTTATTTTTCCTTCAAAAAGAGATAACATAAATATTTCTAGTGGCTGTTAAGGAAATCTATATATTTGTACTACTCTTTAGCTGCCTTGATCTTTCTTGGGCAGATATATTTTTAAAATTTTTGTTGTTAGCATGAATCACCATGATATGAAGTGTGTTTTTTGAATAGTTTTACCTTTTTCATCTTAGATTCTAAGTTTCATTGAAATAGTTCTTTTAAAAAATGGAAATGTACACTTGGTCAGAAATATTAATTTTCTAACCTGTCCTGTAAAAAATTAAGTTTCCCAAAGAACCATTGAATTTCTTTTTTTTTTCTTTTTTGAGTATCTTTCTTTTTTTTAATTTTTAAAATGTTTTATTTATTTCTGAGAGAGAGAGAGACAGCGTGAGCAGGGGAGGGTCAGAGAAAGAGGGAGACACAGAATCCAAAGCAGGCTCCAGGCTCTGAACTAGCTGTCAGCACAGAGCCGGACGCGGGGTTGGAACCCACAAACCGTGAGATCATGACCTGAGCTTAAGTCGGACGCTCAACCAAGTGAGCCACCCAGGTGCCCCGTGGGCCATTGAATTTCTTAAGGTCTTCAATGGTACTCTCATGAGATATTGTGGAGATTGCATTCAGAGATTAGCATATTTACTATGTAAATGCAGTGATGTACATGGAAAAATTTTAAATCAACATAAATGCTCTATTTTTATTAACACACATCTTGAGGTGGTTAAGGCACCTTACAAACTTTACTCTTCACTGCAGATGACAATTTTGTGAAAAATATGAGTCTCAAATAAGACAGCCAGAATATTCAAGTAATATTTTATTTTCTCATCAACATTGTAGTAGCAAAACATCAGTAAATATTACATGTCAGTTTTTCCTAACTCTTTGAAGACCTAAAATTTGTAGACAGTTTTTGCTTTCAATCTTAATTAAAAATTATGGATTTTTCATGATGTGGCAAAGAGTATCCTTTATTCAGTATGAAGACACTAGAAATAAAAATAGAAAATAGCCTTGGCTTTTATTAAGAAGAAAACTTAAGGGATGCCTGAGTGGCTCAGTTAAGTGTCTGATGATTCATGATATCAAGCCCTGCTTCAGGCTCTGCACTGACAGCTCAGAGCCTGCTTGGGATATTCTCTCTCTTTCTTTCTCTCTCCCCCTCCTGTGCTCATGCTCTTTCTCTCACACAGTTAGACAAAATAAATAAACTGTTTAAAAAAAATAAAACTTAAGACTACCAGGGAAGATGGCAAAGAGGATCCTATGCTCAACTTGTCCCACAGATATAACTAGATAACACCCACATCAGTGTAAATGACCTGGAAAATGACCTGGCGACTGGCAGAACACACTCTCTGCAGCTAAATGGAGAGTATGGACCACATGGAAACTGGTAGGAAGGGCAGAGACCTGGTCAGGACCTAAATGGACCAACAGGGCAGTATGTGGGAGGGAAGAGGACGAAACCCTCATACCAAGCACCCCAGGCATGGGTAACCTGCAAGAAAACCAGAGAGGCATAATTTCATGAGTTCTTAAAATCAGCAGTGCTTAACACCTGGAATTTAAAAATCAGCTGGCTCTGCTCTGGGAAAACTGGGAGGGTAATAGGAAACTGAATCTCTGCCTTTAAAGAGGCAGCATAATAAGCAGCTCATGGAAATATACTATAGAAGCAGCAGTTGAAAACTGCCTGGGGTATGCAGGAGGGAGATTTGTTTACTAATCTCAGAGCATGTGCTGGAGGAGCAGAGATTTTGGAGAGACTTCTCCAAGAAAAAAACTAGTGAGTTCTATCTACCTATCCAACACTGCAGCCAAGATACACAGATGCCTACAGGAAACAGCAGAGTGCAAACACTCTCCACCTAGCTGGCTAGCAACACAACCATTCTCCTGCTGAAATGCCCCCTCTATCCAAGCCTAAACAGGAGTTTTCCCAGGCAGTTACATGCTCCCCACCTCAGCAAACCAGCATGGACCTTGCTAGCACTGGGTGCCCTTCCCCCATGTTCTTCTATGAACTACCTCCTCTAATACACCCTTGGCTGGAGACCATCCAAAGAAGTACCACTAACCTGGCAGTGTGCAAGCAGCCCTAACTGGGGCCAGCACCAAGCCAAAATGACTCCTGCCCCAGGGAGAGGGGAAGAGAACCACACTATATACACCAGTCCAACTATGGCACCAGTGGGCTGGGGACAGACATCAGATCTGACTTGAGGCCTAGCCACCAATGAAAGCTTCTCAGAAAACAACACAAAGAAAGTGGCTTGCAGTTTGGTGCTCTGTCATCTCTGGCAAACACCTTGTCTAACTCACTCAAGCCCAAGGTGGGCCCAGATGGGCCCACAAACAACACAGAGACCAAATCTGGCCCACACCAGGCAAAGAGAGATGTTGTGGACTAAAGGACTGAAGGCAAAAGTGACTCAGCCAAAAGAGTAGGGTCTATGCAACACACAGAGGAGAGATCCCCGAAACATCAGGTTCTGGTGAGCAGGGAGCATTGCACCACAGGGCACTATAGGACCTCTTCTTCATAGGGACACTGCTTTCAAGAGTAAGAGATCCTCCTAATACATAGGAATTGACACAGAGAGTTAGACAAAGTGAGGAGACAAAGGAATATGTCCCAAAAACAAAACAAAAACAGGACAAATAAACAGCAAGACAGCTAAATGAAACAGAGGTAAGTAATATGCAGAGGTTTTCTTACCAGAAAAACAATTAAGCAGAACAAGAGAGAGAGAAAAATAATAACAAAATATGAAAAGAAGCTTAGGTAAGTCAGCAATATAATATCTCAAGCATAATGATATCTGCATTTTGGGGATCCAAGAAGGAAAGAGAGAAAGGGAGCAGAAAATTTATTTGAAGAAATAATAGCTGAAAACTTCCTAAATCTGGGGAAGGAAACATAAATCCATATCTAGGAGACACAGAGAGTTTTCAACAAAATCAACTGAAGGAGATTCACACCAAGACAAATGGTAATTAAAATGCAAACAATAACAAAACAAACAAACAAGGTGATAAAGAGAGAATTTTAAAGGCAGCAAAGGAAAATAGTTACGTATAAGGGAAACCTCATAAGACTGTCAGCTGATGTTTTAGCAGAAGCTTTGCAGGCCAGAAGCACGTGATGTAATATATTCAAAGTACAAAGAAAAAAAAAACCTGCAGCCAAGAATGCTCTATCTAGCAAAGCTATCATTCATAATAGGAAAAGAGATAAAGAGTTTCCCAGACAAACAAAAGTTAAAGGAATTCATCACCACTAAAACAACCCTACAAGAAATACTAAAGGGGACTCTTGGAGTGGAAAGGAAAGACCATAAGTAGGAATAAGAAAAGAAGAAAGCACAAAAGCAGTAAAAATAAGTATATCTATAAAAATCAGTGAAAGGTATCACAGAATAAAAGCATGTAAAGTATGACACCATATACCTAAAACGTGGAGGAAGAGGAGTAAAGAATGGAGTCGAACTGAAGTGACAATCAACTTAATATAGACAATGCAGTGAAGTTATATACAAACTGCATGGTAACCACAAATCAAAAACCAGTAATAGACATGCAAAAAACAAAGAGAAAAGAATCCAAGTATATCACTAAAGAAAGCCAGCAAACTGGGAGAAAAGAGAGTAAGAGAAGAAAGGAACAGAGAACAACAACAACAAACAACAACAACAAAAAAAAACACCAGAAAACAAATAACAAAATGGTATTAAGTACATACCTATCAATAATCATTTTGAACATAAATGGAATAAATATTCAAATCAAATGACACAGGGTGTTGGAACGAATAAAAATGCAAGACCCAACTATATACTGCCTATATGAGACTCTTTTTAGACCTAAATTCACATGAAGATTGAGAGTGAGGGAAAAGAAAAGCATTTATCTTGCAAATGGATGTGAAAAGAAAGCAAGGGTAGAAATACTTAATATAGGACAAAATAGACTTTAAAACAAAGACTATAACAAAGACAAAGAAGCACACTATATAATCATAAAGGGAGCAATCCAACAAGAAGATACACCAGTTGTAAATATTATTTATGCGCCCAACGTAGGAGCACCCAAATACATAAATCAGCTAGTAACAAGCATAAAGGAAGTAGTTGATAGTAATACAATAATTGTAGGGGACTTTAACACCCCACTTACATCAATGAATATATCATCCAATCAGAAAATCAATAAGAAAACAGTGGCTTTGAATGACATATTGGACCAGATGGCACTAATAGATATATTCAGAACATTCCATCCTAAAAGAGCAAAATGCACATTTTTGTCAGGTGTACATGGAACATTCTCCAGAATAGATCACATATGACGCCACAAAACAAGGATCAAAAAAATAAAAAAGAATGAAATCATACTAAGCACCTTGTCTGACCACAATTCTATGAAACTAGAAATCAACCAGAA
The DNA here is from genome assembly GCF_003009895.1 of Hyaena hyaena. Lineage (NCBI taxonomy): Eukaryota > Metazoa > Chordata > Mammalia > Carnivora > Hyaenidae > Hyaena > Hyaena hyaena. Next base: position 49,810 of record NW_024081842.1, read on the forward strand.
GAAAAAAATCTAGAAAGAACACAAATGCATGGAGGTTAACTAACATGATACTAAACAATGAATGAGTCAATCAAGAAATCAAAGGGGAAATTAAAAAATACATGGAGACAAATGAAATTAAAACACAACAATCCAATATCTTGGGATACTGCAAAAGCTGTTCTAAGAAGGAAGTTTGTTAGGAATTCAGGCCTCCCTCCAGGAGCAAGACAAATCTCAAACAATGTAACCTTACACCGGAAGGAGCTAGAAAAAGAAAAACAAACAAAACTCAAAACCAGTAAAAAATAAAAACAAAGAGGGAGGCAAACCATGAGAGACTCTTTAATATACACTGAGGTTTGATGGGGTTGGGGAAAATGGGCACTTGTTGGGGATGAGCACTACGTATTATATGTAAGTGAGGACTCATTGGAATCTAGTCCTAAAGCCAAGACTATACTATATGTTAGCTAACTTGTGAAAAATAAATAAAATAAAATAGGAAGGAAATAATAAATATTAGAGCAGAAATAAATAAAATAGAAGTAAAACATAGTAAGAAAGATCAACAAAATCAGTAGCTGATTCTTTGAAAAGTTCAACAAAATTGATAAGCCTTCAGCCAGATTCATCAAAAAATCTTCACAGAGGTCTCAAATAAAATATGAAATAAAAGAAAAGAAATTACAATCAACATTACAAAAATACAAATGATCATAAGATAATATTATGAAAAATTATATGCCAACAAATTGGACAACCTAGAAGAAATGGATAAATTTGTACAAACATATAACTTTCCAAAACTGAATCTGGAAGAAATACAAAATTTGAACAGACCGATTGACAGCAATGAAATTGAATCTGTCCTCAAAAAACTCCCAACAAACAAAAGTCCAACCAGATGGCTTCACAGGTGAATTCTATGAAATATTTAAAGAAGAGTTAATAACTATTCTTCTTCAACTATTCCAAAAAATAGAAATGAAGTGAAAACTTCCAAATCCATTCTATGAATTACCCTGCATTACCCTGGTACCAAAACAAGATAAAGACACTAAAAAAAACGTACAGGTCAATTTCTCTGCTGAACATAGATGTAAAAATCCTCAAACAAATATTAGCAAACAAAATGCAAAATACTTTAAAAAATCATTTATCCCAATCAAATCGAATTTATTCCTGGGATGAAAGGATGTTTCAATATTCACAAATCAATCAGCACAGTACATCACATCAATAAGAGAAAGGACAAAAGCTGAATGATAATTTCAATAGATAAAGAAAAAGCATTTGACAAGGCACATCCATGATAAAAACCCTCAACAAAGTAAGTTTAGAGGAAACATACCTCAGCATTATAAAGGCCTTCTATGAAAAACCCCTACTCAGTGGTGAAGAACTGAGAGCTTTTCCCCTAAGATCAGGAACAAGACAAGGATGTCCACCCTCACCACTTCTATTCAACATAGTATTGGACATCCGAATCACAGCAATCAGACAACAAAAAGAAATAAAAGGCATCCAAAATGATAAGGAAGAACTAAAACTGTCACTATTTGCAGATGTCATGATACTACATAGAGAAAACCCTAAAGACAACCAAAAAACTACCAGAACTGATTAATGAATTCAGTAAGTTTGGAGGGTATTCAGAAAACCATTACATTTCTATGCAGTAATAATGAGGATGCAGAAAGGGAAATTATGAAAACAGTCCCATTGGTGCCTTGGTGGCTCAGTCAGTTGAGCATCCGACTCTTGGTATTGGCTCTGGTCGTCATCTTGCAGTAGTAAGATTGAGCCCTGCATCAGGATTCTCTCCCTCTCTCTGATTCTCCCCTGCTTGTTCTCTTTCTCTCTCTCTTTCTCCCTCTCTCTCAAAATAAAGAAAAATTCCCACTTACAATTGAACCAAAAATAATAAAATACCTAGGAATAAACTTAACCAAGGACATGAAAGACCTGTACTCTTAAAACTATAAAACATTTATGAAAGAAATGGAAGATGATACAAACAAATGGAAAGGTCCTCCATGCTCATGAATTGGGAGAACAAATATTGTTAAAATGTCCGTACTACTCAAAGCAGTCTACAGATTTAATTCAATGCCTATCAAAATGCCAACAGCATTGTTCACAGACATGAAATAATCCTAAAATTTGTATGGAACCACAAAACATCCCAAATAGCAAAGCAATCTTGAAAAAGAACAAAACTAGAGGTATCACAATCCCAGATTTCAAGGTATACTACAAAGATGTAGTAATCAAAACAGTATGGCACTGGCACAAAAATAGACACATAGATCAATGGAACACAATAGAGAGCCCAGAAATAACCCCCCATTAAATGGTCAATTAATCTTGAACAAAGGAGGCAAGAATATGCAATGGGAAAAATACAGTCTCTTCAACAGATGGTGTTGTGAAAACTGGACAGCTACATGAAAAATAAATGAAACTGGCCCACTTTCTTACACCATACAGAAAAATAAACTCAAAATGGATTAAGGACCTAATACCTAAAACCATAAAAATCGTTGAAGAGAGCACAGGCAGCAATTTCTCCAACACTGGCTGTAGCAACATTTTTCTAGATGGGACTACATCAAACTAAAAAAAACTTTACACAGCAAAGGAAACTATCAAGAAAAGTAAAAGGTAACCCAGTGAATAGGAACAGATATTTGCAAATGACATATCCAATAAACGGATAGTATCCAAAATACATAAAGAACTTATACAACTCAACACTATGAAATCAAATAATCCAATTAAAAAATGAGTAGAAGACATGAACAGACATTTCTGCAAAGACGTACAGATGGCCAACAGAGAAATGAAAAGATGTTCAACTTACTAATCATCAGGGAAATGCAAATCAAAATTGCAATGATATATCACTTCATACCTGTTAGAATTGTTAAAATCAATAACACAAGAATCAGCAAGTGTTGATGAACATGTGGAGAAAAGGGAACACTTGTGCCCTGTTGGTGGGAATGCAAAGTGGCACAGCTACTGTGGAAAACAGTATGGAGTTTCCTCAAAAAATTAAAAATATAATTACCATAGAATCCAGTAATTCCACTACTGAGAATTTACCCAAAGAATATAAAAGCATTGATTTGAAAAGATATATCCACTCCTATGTTTATTGCAGCATTATTTACAATAGCCAACTTATGGAAGCAGCTGAAGTGTCCATGCATAAATGAATGTATAAAGAAGAAATGGTACATATACAATGAAATATTACTCAGCCATAAAAAGAATGAAATCTTGCCTGGTGAGCAATATGGATGAATCTAGAGGGTATAATGTTATATGAAATAAGTTAGTCAGAGAAAACAAGCACCATATCATTTCACTGTTATGTACAATTTAAGCAACAAAACAAAGGAACGAAAGGAAAAAAGAGACAAACCAGAAAACAGACTCTTTACTACATAGAATACACTGGTGTTTACCATGGGGGAGGTCATAGGTGGATGAGTAAAATAGATGAAAAGGATTAAGAGGACACTTATGATGAGCCCTGAGTAATGTATAGAATTGTTGAATTGCTGTACTGTAAATGTGAAACTAATATAACAGTGTATGTTAAGAGTACTGGAATTTTTTTTTAAAAAGAAGCAAAGTCAAAATAAAAAGGGTATTTTTCCTTCATTATTATATGTATAAATTAAAACAATATTTTCTATTACTAACCATAAAAATCCCCTTTGCAAAAATAGTAACAAAACTAATAATACATGTGCTTCAAGTGTTTGTCCCATTTCCCTGCAGCAGTGTGGAAAAATGGTGATGGGGAGCCCATGTAGCTGTGTAAAATGCTTTTGGAAACATGTTTTTGATAGCTTTTGTTCTATCCTTGATGAAGCTGTAACAGGCTATTGTAATAAATGGCTGAGGGTAATGGAATAGGCATGGTGTTTGGAGTCAGCCAATCTGCAGAAGTACTAAGTCGGCCATTAGTTGGATGAAAACTGAAACCTCCACTTCTCTGAGATTTCCTCTCTTCTAGTTTCCAGCCACACTGGACTCTTCCATATTATTTGAATATACAAACATTCTTCTCCCTCATGGCCTTTTCTTTGCTGTTCTCTTTGCCAGAAGTGCTCTTTTCTCAGATATATTATGGCTATTCTCTCACTTCACTGATATGTTTAATGCTGTCTCCTCAACAATAGCCAAATTATGGAAAGACCCCAAATGTCCATTATTTGATGAATAAAGAAGATGTGGTTTATACAGTGGAATGTTACTCACTTATGAAAAAGAATGAAATCTTGCCGTTTGTAACAACATGGATGGAACTGGAGGGTATTTTGCGAAGTGAAATAAGTCATTCAGAGAAAGACAGATACCATATGTTTTCACTCATATGTGGAATTTGAGAAACCTAACAACACCATAGGGGAAGGGAAGGAAAAATAAGTTACAAACAGAGGGAAGCAAACCATAAGATACTCTCCAATACAGCAAACAAATTGGGGGTTGAAGGGGGTGTGGGTTGGGGGCAGAGAAATAGGAGATGGACATTGAGGAAGGCACTTGTTGGGATGAGCACTGGGTGTTGTATGTAAATGATGAACCACGGGAATCTACTCCCAAAGCCAAGATTACTATACACTGTATGGTAGGTAACTTGACAATACATTATTTAAAACAACATAAAATAAAATAAGTGCTACCTCCTCGGACTGGGCTTTTCTGACCTTTTTAAGAGCTCCTAACCCTATTTTCCCATCTTGCTTTATTTTTTTCATAACACGTTTTTTTCCTTCTTTAAATTAATTTAAAACGATATTTATATTTTTGCTTTTTAATTTTAACAGATTTTTAAATTTTTATTTTATTTTACTTTATTTTTTTAAATATTTATTTATTTTGAGAGGGCACTGGGGGAGAGAGAGAATCCCAAGCTGGCTCAGCACTGTTGGCTCAGAGCCCTACAAGGGGCTACATTTCACAAATTGTGAGATCGTGACTTCAGCCAAAATCAAGACTGGGACACTTGACCCAATGACCCACCCAGGTGTCCCTCCGTTTCTTTTGTTTTCGTTTTTGTTTATTGTCAAGTTGGTTTCCATATAACACCCAGTGCTCATTCCAACAATTGCCCTCCTTCATGCCCATCACCACTTTATCCCTCTTCCCCAACCCCTGAACCCTCAGTTTGTTCTCAGTATTTCAGTCTCTTATGGTTTGCCTCCCTCCCTCTCCTTAACTATTTTTTCCCCTTCCCCTTCCCCATGATCCTCTGTTAAGTTTCTACTGTTTCACATATGAGTGAAAAGATATGGTATCTGTCCTTCTCAGCCTGACTTAATTTCACTTAACATAACACCCTCGAGTTCCATTCACGTTGCTACACATGGCCAGATTTCATTCTTTCTCATTGCTATGTAGTATTCCATTGTATAGATAAACCACATCTTCTGGATCCATTCACCAGTTGATGAACACTGAGGCTCTTTCCATGATTTGGCTATTGTTGAGAGTGCTGCTATGAACATTGAGGTACCTGTGCCCCTGTGCATCAGCACTCCTGGATCCCTTGGGTAAATTCCTAGCAGCACTATTGCTGGGTTGTAGGGGAGTTCTATTGTGAATTTTTTGAGGAACCTCCACACCGTTTTCCAGAGGGGCTGCACCAGTTTACATTTCCACCAACAGTATAAGAGGGTGCCTGTTTCTCCACATCCTTACTAGCATCTAGAGTCTCCTGATATGTTCATTTTAGCCTTATTTGTATTTCTCGAGGACTGTTGACCATGTCCTCTTTGCAGAAGTATCTGTTCATGTCCTCTACCCATTTCTTCACTGGATTATTTGTTTTTTGGGTGTAGAGTTTGGTGAGTTCCTTATAGATTTTGGATATTAGCCCATATCTGATATGTCATTTGCAACTATCTTTGCCCATTCCATCAGTTTCCTATTAGTTTTATGGATTGTTTCCTTTCCTGTACAGAAGCTTTTTATCTTGATGAGGTCCCAATAGTTCACTTTTGCTCTTGATTCTCTTGCCTTTGAAGATGTGTCGAGTAAGAAATTGCTGCAGCTGAAGTCAAGAAGGTTGTTTCCTGCTTTCTCCTTAGGGTTTTGATGGTTTCCTGTCTCACATTTAGGTCCTTCATCCATTTTGAGTTTATTTTTCTGTATGGTGTAAGAAAGTGGACCATTTTCATTCTTTTGCATGTTGCTGTCCAGTTCTCCCAGCACCATCTGTTAAAGAGGCTGTCTTTTTTTTCCATTGGATACTCTTTCCTGCTTTGTCAAAGATTAATTGGCCATACAATTGTGGGTCCAATTCTGGGTTCTCTTTCTAATCCATTGGTCTATGTGTCTGTTTGGAGCCAATAACATACTGTTTTGATGATTACAGCTTTGTAGTAGAGGCTAAAGTCTGGGATGGTGATGCCTCCCATTTTGGTGTCTTCTATATTACTTTGGCTATTCAGGGTCTTCTGTGGTTCCATACAAATTTTAGGATTATTTGTTCTAGCTTTGAGAAGAATGCTGGTGCAATTTTGATTGGGATTGCAATGCACTGAATGTATAGATTGCTTTGGGTAGCATTGACATTTTAACAATATTTATTCTTCCAATCCATGAGCATGAAATGTTTTTCCATTTCTTTATGTCTTCCTCAATTTCCTTCATAAGAGTTCTATAAGTTTCGTCATACAGATCTCCTATATCTTTGGTTAGGTTTATTCCTAGGTATTTTATGGTTTTTTGTGCAATTGTGAATGGGATCCGTTTCTTGATTTCTTTTTCTGTTGCCTCATTATTGGTATATAAAAATGCAACTGATTTCTGTACCTTGATTTTGGACCCTGCAACTTTGCTAAATTCATGGATCAGTTCTACCTAGTAGGCTTCTGGTGGAGTCCTGCCGGCTTTTCCATGTAGAGTATCATGTCATCTGCAAAAAGTGAAAGTTTGACTTCCTCTTTGCCAATTCTGATGCCTTTTATTTCCTTTTGTTGTATGATTACTGATGTTAGGACTTCTAGCACTGTGTTACACAACAGTGGTGAGAGTGGACATCCCTGTTGTGTTCCTGATCACAGGGGGAAAGCTCTCAGTTTTTCCCCATTGAGGACAATATTAGCCGAGGGCTTTTCATAAATGGCTTTTATGATGTTTAAGTAAGTTCTTTCTATCCCAACTTTCTCGAGGGTCTTTATTAAGAAAGGAAGCTGTATTTTGTTCAATGCTTTTTCTGCAGCTATCAACAGGATCATATGGTTTTTAATCTTTACTTTTGTTAATGTGATGTATCACATTGATTGATTTACAAATATTGAACCAGCCCTATAACCCAGGAATGAATTCCACTTGATCATGGTGGATAATTTTTTGTGTGCTGTTGCATTTGATTTGCAAGTATCTCGTTGAGGATTTTCGCATCTGTATTCATCAAGGATATTGGCCTGTAGTTCTCTTTTATTTGCTGGGTCTCTGTCTGGTTTGGAAATCAAAGTGATGCTGTCTTCGTAGCATGAGTCTGGAAGTTTTCCTTCCTTTTATAATTATTGGAATATCTTGAGAAGAATAGGTATTAACACTGATTTAAATGTCTGGTAGAATTCCCCAGGGAAGCCATCTAGCCCAGGGCTCTTATTTGTTGGGAGAATTTTGATAACTAATCCAGTTTCTTCCCTAGTTATGAGACTGCTCAGATTTTCTATCTCTTCCAATTTTTTTAAATTTTCTTTTATTTATTTCTAGGAGAGAGAGAGAGACAGCGTGAGCAGGGGAGGGTCAGAGAGAGAAGGAGTCACAGACTCTGAAACAGGCTCCAGGCTCTGAGCTGGCAGTCAGCACAGAGCCCGACGCGGGGCTCGAACCCACGAACCGCGNAGCCCGACGCGGGGCTCGAACCCACGAACCGCGAGATCATGACCTAAGTGAAAGTCGGACGCTTAACCGACTAAGCCACCCAGGCGCCCCTATCTCTTCCAATTTGAGTTTTGGTAGTTCGTGTATGTTTAGGAATTTGTCCATTTCTTTTTCTTTTTTTTTAATGTTTTATTTATTTTGAGAGAGAGAGAGAGAGAGAGCGAGCAGGGGAGGATCAGAGAGAGAGGGAGACACAGAATCTGAAATAGGCTCCAGGCTCTGAGCAAGCTGTCAGCACAGAACCTGATGCAGGGTTCGAACCCACAAACCATGAGATCATGACTTGAGCCAAAGTCAAATACTTAACCGACTGAGCCACCCAGGCGCCCCTTGTCCACTTCTTCTAAGTTGTCCAATTTGTGGGCATATAATTTTTCATAGTATTCCCTGATAATTGCTTGTATTTCTGAGGGATTGGTTATAATAAATCCATTTTCATTCGTGATTTTGTCTATTTGGGTGCTCGGTCTTTTCTTTTTGAGAAACCTGGCTAGAGATTAAAGAAGGCTCTTTGACTGTCCAGGGCCTGTTCCTTCAGAAAGTGTTCTTTTAATGGTGTCTCTTGGTCTCTCTTGTTGAGACTTTGGTTATTTTATTTCCCTACTTCTAGTGATATTTGGGACTCTCCACCATGTGTACTTTGTCTTGTTTCTTGAGGTAGCCTTTTGAGGCTGTCTTTTCAGTGGACTCATTCTCTTTTCTTCCCAGACTCTTGTGGTTCAGAGTCTTTTGGCTACAAACTTTCTTTGTTTGAAAGATTTAGGTTGGAAGTATGGAACTCCCAACATCTCCACCATCTTGCCACCCCAAGGCAGAGCCCAAGAGCACAGAGGCCCCGGGTGTGAGACCAGCCTTTGTCTGCAGTCTCAGCGCTGGCACACTTGTCCAGGCGGGTCCCAGCCCCGGTACGCCGCGAGTTCCCGCGGGCGCCCAGACATAGCTCATGGCTCATAGCTCATGGCTCCCGCTCCTGCTCCCTCTCCACCCCGACCGGCTCTCACCTGCTGTCATAACAGTTTTAACCAGTTGACATAATATTGAATTTTATTGTATTACATTACTTTATTTTAAGTTGTGTCATAGTTTTATATCTAGTTATAAAAATTTGTGTGACTATTTATTTATTTTCTGTCTCCTTCCCTGAAATCTAAGTTTCATGAGGTCAGGTCATTTGCTTGTCTTGCACACCGTCTTATCTCCAGTGCCTTAAACAGTGCAGGCAAATAGCAGATACACAAAAATATTTGTTACATGAATTAATAAATGCATGAGTAATATTGATCTTGCAGGATTCCTTTAGAGAACTAAATAAGACAGTTATAAATAACACAGTAGTAGATATTCAATCAATGCGAGCTAGCTTTAGTCAGTGGCAGGAGAGCAATATTGTATAATTTCCTTGATGTTTACATGTAAAAAGATGGTAAGCCAATATATTTGTGTGAAATGTTTCAAAATACAAGGGTTTTTTTTTTTTTTTAGCACTATAGTGCTGAGAGGTATTTTTTTATTGTTATAAAAGACATACAACATGAGATCTAACTTCTTAGTATATTTTAAAGTAGCAACATGGATGGACCTTGAGGGTGTTATGCTTAGGGAAATAAGTCAGGCAGAAAAGGACAAATATCATATGTTTGCACGTATAGGAGGATTAGGAGGAACTTAATGGAGGACCATGGGGGAGAAGAAGGGGAGAAATGGTGGGGGAAAGGGAGAGAGGCAAACCATGAGAGACTCTTGAATGCTGAGAACAGACTGAGGACTTATGGGTGTGGGGGGGAGGGGGTAGATGGGCATGGAGGAAGGCGCTTGTGGGGATGAGCAGTGGATGTTATGTGGAAACCAGCTTGACAATAAACTATTTGTAAAAAAAAAAAAAAGTATACAGTACAGTATGGCTCACCATATGCATGTTGTACAGCAGATCTCTAGAACTTTTTCATTTTGCCTAACTGAAATCCTATACCCATTGAACAGAAAGCAACTCCTTATTTTCCCCTTCTCCTAACCCTTGGTAACCACCACTCCTCTTTTTGCCTTTACAAGTTTAACTACTTTAGATACCTCATAGAAATGAAATTATGCAATATTTGTCCTTCTATGACTGGCACATTTCATTTATCCATTCATCTGTCAATGGACATGTCAGTTGTTTTCACATCTTGGCTATTGTATATAATGCTGCAATGAACATGGAATGCAAATATCTCTGCAAGATATTTTCTCAATTCTTTTGGATAAACACCTACAAGAGGGATTGGCGGATTATATGGTAGTTCTACTTTAAATATTTTGAGGTACCTCCACAATTTTTTTCATCAGTGGCTGTACCATTTTTCTTTCCCACCAGTAGTGCATAAGAGGGTGCATTTCTCCATATCCTTACTAATACTTCTTATTTTTCTGTTTTTTTTCTTTTTTTTTTTTTAATAATAACCATCCTAACACGTGTGAAGTGATACCTCATTGTGATTTTGATTTGCATTTCCCTGTTGAATAGTGGTGTTGGCCATTTGTATGCCTCTTTGGAGAAATGTATAATCAAGTTGTTTAACCATTTTTAATCAGATTATTTGGTATTTTTTACTGTTGATTTTTAAGAGGCCTATATATTTTTAGGATATTAACCCCTTATCACATATATTGTTTGTAATTATCTTCTCCCATTCCATAGATTGTCTTTTCACTCTGTTGATTTTTTTCCTACCCTGCACAGCTTTACAGTTTGATGTAGTCCTATTTGTTGAAGAGGCTCTTTTACCTGTTGTGTAGTCTTGGTACTCTAATTGAAGATCAGTTCACCATATATGCATGAGTTTATTTCTGGGCTCTGTATTCTGTTCCATTAGCCAATATGTCTTACTTTATGTCAGTACCATATCGTTTGGATTCCTGTAGCTTTTTAATATATTTTGAAAGCATAATATGCAAAACCTCTAGCTTTATTCTTCTTTTTCAAGATAGTTTTGACTATTGGGTATTCTTTGTAGTTCCATATGAATTTTAGAATTATGTTTTTCTCTGTCTTCAAAAAAAGTGCCACTCATATTTTGATAGCGATTACATTGACTCTGTAGAGCCCTTTGGGTAATATGATATGTAAGCAATGTTAAGTCTTTCGACCCATGAACATGGGATGTCTTTCCATTTATTTATTTGTTCTTTAATTTCTTCCAGCAAACTTTTGTGCTTTTTATTGTGTAAGTCTGAAATAAAGATGAAAGATAACTAGATAGACAGGGTTAAGCTGCTAAAGTGTCAAGGAACAAGCTGTACTGAGACATTCCAAGAGAACAATACGAAACCTAGAACTGAGGGACAGAGATAATCCTGTCCAGGTTGATGTCTGTATAGCTGTGATGTTAGGTTGTTCTGGGGACTAAGAACTGGAAATAGCATCAAACTATCTCTCTGTCCTAACAAACCCAGATTTCACAAGGCATTGCTTTGGTTTCCTCAGTAACAACCACCATAAATAACACAGCCAGCTACTGTTTTACATGTTACAGGATCTGGATTACTTCAAAGGACTTCTCAGGCATATTTCCTTAGGGTTCTCAAGTAACTACACTTTTTGTTTTTTTAAGCACATAATGATTCTCTTGGATTAGGGCAGTTTTCTACATTTCACATCAGCTTTTCTAATTTAGTTGATATAAAATGTTTTTTTTTTTTTTCATTTCAGAAGGACCATTTAAAATTGGGTTTTAGATAATGCTGGGTTTTAGGTGAGAAAGGTACCCTCCCATGTCAAAATATACTAAAAATTAAAGCAATCTATTATGCCAATTGACTTCAAAATGTTTATGCTTGGACATAGTAATTTCGTTTATAAGAATAAAATGAAATAACCTAAATTAAAGAGAAGCTTTATGCTCGTATATGTTTGTTATAGTATTATTTATAATGGTGCAAAGCTAGGAAAAATCTACGTAGCTAACGCCAGAAGGATAGTTCAATAAGCCATTAAAATTATGTTCACAAGGAAACTATGATAGAATAGGAAAAGTGCCTGGTATAATACTCAGAGTAAAAGGACATTTAAAAATAGTCTATGTAGTGTAATAAAATTTTTTCAAGAAACACACAAAAATGTATACACGGGAAAATATCTGACAAGAAATATATTATAGAAGTGGCTTCCAACTTTCCATGCATGAGGACCCTCCTTATTATCAGAAACTTATCATAGAGGCACCTGGGTGGCTCACTGGGTTTGTTGAGTGTCCAGATCTTGATTTCAGCTCAGGTCATAATCTCGGAGTCATGAGACTGAGCCTTGCATCAAACTCCACACTGAGCTTGGACCCTGCTTGATATTCTCTCTTTCCCTCTCCCGTGCCCCTTCTCTCCTCCTTGTGCATGCGCTCTCTCTCTCTCATAAAAAAACAAACAAACAAACAAAAAAGTCACCATAGACTTCTGGTTCCAGTCAATATGGAAGAACCCCATTCTTCCCAGTTCCTCTCTGTCATACCAAAAAATCTCTGGATATAACATAACAAACAAGGATAGAAAAACATTGAAAAGTGGAAAGAAGAAGGCAGAATATTTATGGACTTCGGGACTGATGGAAGGACACACTGGTGAAGTTTTTTGGGTTTTCATATTGCTTCAAGTATATCTTAGATGATACAGAAGCTTCCAACCGAGACCCACCAATAGGCACAGACCAAAAAAAAAAAAAAAAAAAAAAAAAACAAACTCTAAGAAAAGCCTAGTCCCTTTTTTCAAAGGACTGGGAAAAAAGTGACCTAACAACAGTAAACAGTTTTAGCAATACTTGCCATAATTGTATACATCCAACTGACAGTTCAGTGAGGCCCAGCTGGGAGGTGAGCCTTTGTCCTCACCCTGCAACAAGAGGTAAGTGTAAGCCAGCACTTTGCTTCCCTTCTCCCTGGTATCAGCAGGGCCATGGGAGCAGCTGGACTTCAACTTCACTCATTTGAAATGAGGCTGTGTGAATAAGTTCATACTTCTAAATAATCCATATATCAAAAAGGAAGTATCAAAGGAAATTTTAAAAATACATAAAACTCAATGCAAATGAATATATAACAGATCAAAATACGAGGGACACAACTAAGGAGCGCTGAGAGAGAAATGTATAATACTGAACGCACATATCAGAAAAGAGGAAAAGTCTCAACTCAATAATTTAGTTTCCTATCTCAAGAACCTACAAAAAAGAGTAAAATAAACCTAAAGGAAGCAGAAATAAGTTATAGAAGGCAGTAATCAATGAATTGAAAATAGGAAAAAGTAATGAAAGAAAAAGCTTGTTTTTAGAAAAAAAAATCAGTAAAACTGATAAACCTCCAGGAAGATTGATAATGACAAAAAGAAAGATGACAAACATGACCAGTTTCAGGAATGAAACCGTTAATATCACTATTGACTCAGCAGAGAATACTACAAAGATATTTGTGCTCATAAATAAATTCTAAAACTTTGGGAAAAAAAAGATTAATCACTAAAACCCCCTACAAATTACCAGAATAAACCAAGATGAAATAATCTAAATAGTTCTGTAATCACTAAATAAACTGAATTCATAGTTTTATTTTTTACCTCTTAGATATTCTATTTTATTTTTATTTTTTAAAGTCTGGTTTTTAATTCCAGTTAGTTAACATACAGTCTTATGCTAGTTTTGGGTGTACAGTATAGTAATTCAACAATTCCATACAACACCCAGTGTTCATCATGACAAGTGTACTCCTTAATCCCCATCACCTGTATCACCAATGCCCTTATCCATCTTTCTTCTGGTAACCATTAGTTTGTTGTCTATAGTTCAGAGTTTGTTTCTTGGTTGCCTCTCTGTCTCTTTTTTCCCCTTTTATCCTTTGTTTTGTTTCTTTTTTAACATAATTAAAATTTTTATTTATTTATTTATTTTTGAGAGAGAGACAGGGAGAGACAGAGAAAGACAGAGACAGAGAGAGAAAGCGGGGGAGGGGCAGAGAGCGAGGGAGACACAGAATCTGAAGCAGCCTCCAAGATCTGAGCTGTCAGTGCAGAGCCCAACGTGGGGCTCAAACTCACAAACCATGAAATCATGACCTGAGCTGAGGTCAGACACGTAACCAGCTGAGCCACTCAGGCACCCCATCTTTATTTTGTTTCTTAAATTTCATTTATGAATGAAATCATATGGTATTTGTCTTTCTCTGACTTATTTCACTTAGCATTATACTCTTTAGCTCCATCCATGTCATTGCAAACGGCAGGATTTCATTCTTTTTTATTCTGGAATACTATTCCATTGTACACATATCACATCTTCTTTGCCCATTCATCTATTGTTGGACACTTAGGCTGTTTACATAATTTGGCTATTGTAAGCAATGCTTCTATAAACATAGGGGTACATGTATCCCTCTGAATTAGTGTTTTTATATTCCTTGGGTGAATACCCAGTAGTATGATTGCTGGATCATAGGGTAGTTCTATTTTTAACTTTTTTTTTTTTTTTTACAAATAGTTTATTGTCAAGTTGGTTTCCATATAACACCCAGTGCTCATCCCCACAAGTGCCCTTCTCCATGCCCATCTCCCCCCTCCCCCCCCCACACCTATCAGTCCTCAGTTTGTTCTCAGCATATTTTTAACTTTTTGAGAAACCTCCATACTGTTTTCTAGAGTGGCTGCAACAGTTTGCATTCCCACTAACAGTGCACAAAGGTTCCTTTTTCTTCACATTCTCATCAACACCTGTTGTTCCTTGTGTTGTAGATTTTAGCCATTCTGACAAGTGTGAGGTGATATCTCATTGTAGTTTTTTTTTTTTAATTTGCATTTCCCCAATGATGAGTGATGATGAGCATCTTTTCATGTGTCTGTGGCCATCTGTATGTCTTCTTTGGAAAAATGACTGATCGTGTCTCCTACCCATTTTTTAATTGGATTATTCGTTTTTGCAGTGTTGAGTTGTGTATGTTCTTTATATATTTTGGGTACCAACTCACTATTGGATATGTCATTTGCAAATATCTTTCCTCATTCTGCAGGTTGCCTTTAAGGTTTTTTTTTTTTTAATTTTTATATTTTATTTATTTTGAAAGAGACAGAGACAGTGGGGGGGAGGGGCAGAGAGACAGTGAGAGAGAATCCCAAGCAGGCTCAAAACTGCCAGCCCAGAGCTTGAGACAGAGCTCAAACTCATGAAACTGCAAGATCATGACCTGAGCCAAAACCCTAACTGACTGAACCACCTAAGCACCCTGTCTTTTAGTTTTGTTGTTTTCTTGGCTGTGCAGAAGCATTTTATTTTGATGTAGTCCCAATAGTTTATTTCTTGTTTCTGTTTCCGTTGCCTCAGGAGACATATCTAGAAAAAATGTGCTACATCTGTTGTTAGATAAGTGACTACCTGTGTTCTCTTTTAGGATTTTTATGGTTTCAGGTTTCACATTTAGGTCTTTAATTAATTTTGAGTTTATTTTTGTGTAAGATGTAAGAAAGTGGTCTCGTTTCATTCTTTTGCATGTTGCTGTCCAATTTTCCCAACAGTGCTTGTTGAAGAGACTTTCTCCCATTGCATAGTCTTTCTTTGTCGCAGATTAATTGACCATATAATTGTGGGATTATTTCTGAAATTCCTATTCTGTTCTCTTGGTCTATGGGTCTATTTTTGTTCCAGTAACATACTTTTTTGATTACTACAGGTTTTCAGTATAACTTGAAGTCTGGAGTTGTGATGCCTCCAGCTTTACTTTTCTTTTTCTTGATAGCTTTGCTGTTTGGGGTCTTTTGTGGTCCCAAGCAACTTTTAGGATTGTTTGTTTAATTTATGTGAACAATGCCGTTGGTATTTTCATAGGGGTTGCATTAAATCTGTAGATTGCTTTCAGTAGTATAGGCATTGTAACAATATTTGTTCTTCCATTCCATGAACATGGTATGTCTTTCCATTTCTTTGTGTCATCAATTTCTTTCATCAGTGTTTTATAGTTTTTAGAGTATAGGTCTTTCACGTCTTTGGGGTTTTTTTCTAGGTATTTTATTATTTTGGATGAAATTGTAAATGGGGTTATTTTCTTAATTTCTCTTTCTGCTGCTACATTATTGGTGTATAGAAATGCAACAGATTTTTGTACATTGATTTTGTATCCTGCAACTTAATTCATTTATCAGTTTAGCAGTATATTTGGGTTTTCTACATAGAGTATTATGTCATCTGCAAATATTGAAAGTTTTGCTTCTTACTGATTTGGATACCTTTTATTTCCTTTTGTTTGTTGTCTGATTGCTGTGACTGGGACATCCAGTACTATGTTGAGTAAAAGTGCTAAGAGTGGACATCCTTGTGTTCTTCCTGACCTTAGAGGAAAAGCTCTCAGTCTTTCCTTTAAGGATGATTTTAGCTGTGAGTTTCTCATATATGGCTTTTATTATGTTGAGGTATGTTCCCTCTAAATCTATTTTGTTGATGGTTTTTATCCTGAATGGATGTTGTATTTCATCAAGTGCTTTTTCTGCATCTATAAAAATGATTATTCAGTTTTCATCCTTTCTCTTATTGATGTGATGTACCACATTGATTAATTTGTGAATATTGAACCACGGTTACATCCCAGAAATAAATCCCACTTGATTGTTTGATTTTTTAAATATGTTTTTTTATTTGGTTTGCTATTTTTTTTAAGTTCATTTATTTATTTTGAGAGAGACAGAGCATGAGCAGGCAAGGAGCAGGGAGAGAGGGAGAGAAAGAATCTTAAGCAGGCCCCCCTGTCAGCACAGAGCCCAATGCAAGGCTCGAACCCACAAACCTAGAGATCATGACATGAGCCAAAATCAAGAATTGACCACTTAACAAACTGGGCCACCCAGGCACCCCTTGATTTCCTAGTATTTTGTTGAGGATTTTTGCATCTATGTTCATCAGAAATATTGGCCTTTAGTTCTCTTTTGTGTGGTGTTTTTATCTGGTTTTGGTATCAAGGTAATACTGGCCTCAGAGAATGAATTTGGAAATTTTTTTTCCTATTTCTACTTTTTGAAATAGTTTGAGAAAAGTAGGTATTAAATCTTCTTTAAAGGTTTCGTATATTTCATCTATGAAGGCTTCTGGTCATGGGCTTTTGTTTGTTGGGAGTTTTTTGATTACCGATTCAATTTCTTTTGTGGTTATTGGTTTGTTCATATTTTCTCTTGCTTCTTGTCAGTTTTGGTAGTTTATAAGTTCATAGGAATTTATCCATTTCTTCTAGGTTGTCCAATTTGTTGACATACAGGTTTTCATAATATTCTCTTAGAATTGTTTGTATTTATGTAATGTTGGTTATTATTTCTCCTCTCTCATTTGTGATTTTATTGACTGGAGTACTTTCTCTTTTTCTTGATAAGTCTGGCTAACAGTTTATGGGATTTTTTTAAAACTGCTCCTTGTTTCATTAATCTGTACTTTTTTTTTTTTTTTTGGTTTCTGTATCTTTTATTTCTGCTGTAATCATTATTATTTTCTTCCTTTTACTAGTTAGGGGTTTTGTTTGTTCTTCTTCTAACTCTTTTAGGTGTAAGGTTAGGTTGTTTATTTGAGATTTTTGTTACTTCTTGAGGAAGGCCTGTATTGCTATAAACTTCCCTCATAGAATGCCTTTTGCTGTATCCCAAAGGTTTTGGACCATTGTGTTTACATTTTCATTTGTCTCCATATATTGTTTAATTTCACCTTTGATTTCTTGGTTGAGCCAGTCATTGTTTAGTAGTATGTTATTTAACCTGCAATGTTTGTGTTTTTTCCAGGTGTTTTCTTGTGGTTGACTTCTAGTTTCAAAGTGTTGTGGTCAGAAAAGGTATATGGTATGACTCTGATCTTTTAAAATTTGCCATGACTTGTTCTGTGACCTAAATATGTGTTCTATTCTGGAGAATGTTCCATGCTCACTTCAAAAGATTGTGTATTCTGCTGTTTTAGGATACAGTGTTTTGAATATATCTGTTAAATTCACCTGTTCCAGTGTGTCATTCAAAGCATTGTTTCCTTATTGATTTTCTGTTTAGATGATCTGTGTATTGATATAAGTAGGGTGTTAAAGTTCTCTAGAGTTATTGTATTATTGTTGGTTACTTCCTTTATGTTTGTTATTAGCTGTTTTATGTATTTTGTATATTTGCCATTGTTATATCTTCTTGTTGTAATTTACTCTTTATTATTATAATATAGCTTTTCTTCTTTGTCTCTTATTACAATTTTTATTTTAAAGTCTATTGTATTCAATATAAGTATTGCTACTCTGGCTTTCTTTTGGCATCTATTTGCATTACAAATGTTTCTCCATCCCATCATTTTCAATCTGCAGGTGTCTTAGGTCTAAAATGAGTCTCTTGTAGGCAGCATATAGATGGATCTTGCTTTTTAATCCATTCTGTCATGCCGTGTCTTTTGATTGGAGAATTTAGTCCATTTTCATTCAAAGTAATTATTGATAGATATTTATTTATTGCCATTATATTAGTTTTGTGATTGTTTCTGAAGATTTTCTCTGATCCTTTTTTGTCTTTCCCTCTTTCATGCTTTGCTGATTTTCTTTAGTGATAGCTTTGGATTTCTTTCTCTTTATTCTTTGCATATATATTTTGATTTGCGGTTACCATTTAGTTTGTATATAACCTCTTGTGCATATAGCAGTCTATAATAAGTTGATGGTCATTTAAGTTTTAACCCATTCTTAACCCCTTTACTCCCCATGTTTTAGGTATATGGTATCATATTTTACATCCTTTTATTTCTTGAATTCCTTGGCCAATCTTTATAGAAATATTCATTTTTATTGCCTTTGTGTTTACTAAATCTGTACTGTTCCTTTTGTTGTTTTCTTTCCACTCAAAAAGTCCTTTTAATATTTCTTCCTGGGCTGGTTTTGTGGTCATGAACTCCATTAGTTTTGTTTGTCTTGGAAACTCTTTATCTCTCTTTTTATCCTGAATGATAGCCTTGCTATATAGAGTATTCTTGGCTGCAGACTTTTCCCATTCAGCACTGGGTTGGAAAGTTTCTGCTAAAAAAATCTGCTGATAGCCTTCTTGTAAGTCACTGTCTTCTTTTGTCTTCCTGATTTATTTTTGTTCTTTATCAATATATTTTGCCACTTTAATTACATTACATCTTGGTGTGGATCTGCTTTTTCTTTTTTTTCTTTTTTTTTTGTTGGGGATTCTTTGTGCCTCCTGGATCTGGATATCTGTTTTCTTCCCCAGATTAGGGAGGTTTCAGCTATTATTTCTTCAAATAAATGTTTTGCCCTCTTTTCTCTCTTCTTCTTATGGAAGTCCTATAATACTACTGTTATTATGCTTGATGGTGTTGCTGAATTCTGTAAGTCTTTTTGCATGTTGATGAGATTCTTCTTTCTCTTTTTTCATTTGATTAGTTTCCATTACTTTGTTCTAGGTTATTAATTCATTCGTCTGCCTCTTCTAGCCTGCTGTTTTATCCATCAAGCATGTTTCTCATTTTGTTTATTGAGCTCCTTTATTTCTGCTATGCTATTCCTTATCTCTGTATTAAGGGTCTCACTGATACCTTCCACTTTTTTCCCCAAGTCTAAGTAATACCTTCATGATCATTACTTTAAATTCTCTATCAGACATGTTAATCATATATGTATCATTTAGGTCTCTGGCTGTGGTGTTGTCCTATTCTTTCATTTGGTACACAATTCTCTGTTTTCTCATTTTGTCTATGTCTCTGTGCTTGCTTCTCTGTGTTAGGAAAGTCAGCTGTAGCCCATGTTCTTGGGGGTAATGTTCTTTTGAAGAAGAGGTCCTGTAGTGCCCTGCCATGTATTTTCTCCTATTTCCTAGGGCCTGGAGCTTCAGGGAGTATCTTCAGGGAGAGCTGCGTATGCTCTGCGGTTGTATCCTGGCTACTTTATCCTTCAGGCCAGTCATTTCCAGAGGCTCTCTTTGCCTTTTGTGAGCAGTGCTTGGTCCCTGGCCTGAATGTGGTGAGTTTTACAACTCACCCTGGTCTGCATATGAAATGAGATCTGTCGCCACCACTGCCAGAACCAAGATTCTGCAAAACTCCAGAGTTGGGAGGTGCAGTGTTGGCAGGATTTGGGCCCGTCTTTTAGGGGAGGGAGCCCACCATACTGGGGGTAAGACAAGCATGACTTGAAAGGCTGGTTCACTGGAGCTCAGGGGCATGGCTCTTGATGTAAGGAAGTTAGGCAGTGAGTATCTGCTATGCACTCATTCCTGCAGGTGGTCCTGTGCTTATGCTGAGGGATGGAAGAGAGAAAATGATGCCTACTATTTCCTTTGTTCCCAGAACGTTCTCTCCATGAATGCTCCCTCTCTAGGATATGCTCCAACATGAACAAATAATCTCCCCACTGTGTGCCCCAGGCACTCTTCTGATCACTGTTTCTGTGCTTTATGTCTGCTGGCTGTTTGCCCTGTCTTCTCTACAAGAGCAGCCCCAATGTCGTTAGGCTTTATGTGAGCCAAGCCTGATGGCCTTTAAAACTCCAGGCTTTAAGTGCCACTGGTTGTAAGAACTCAAGAAATTAAACCCCTCTCACTTTCCAAGCCAAATGCTATGGGAATATGCTTTACTTATGCACTTCCCTGTGTGCTAGTCTTTCTCTTGCCTTTCTCCACAACTGTGGCTCCCTCCCATCTGCAGTACCAGGATCTATTTCTCTCCAAAATCACCTCTCTGAACTTCGTACCTTCTTTGATTTTGCCTCTTCTCTACCTTTAGCTGTGGAGTTGTTCTGCCAGTCTTGAGGTTGATTTCTGGGGGTGTTTAGGATGATTTGATAGTTATCTAGTTGTATTTGTGGGACAAGGTGAGCCAAGGTTCTCCTACTCTACCACCATCTTCTCTTCTTCCTGAAATTATAATTTTAATTATTTCAAAACAAAAAATATCCAGGCCCAGATTGGTTTCACTAGAAAATTCTACCAAACATTTAAAGAAGAATTAGCACCATTTGTTTATACAGTTTATTCTAAAGAATAGAGAAGGTGATTTTACGACTCATTTTACAAGGCTAGTATTATCTTTACATCAAAAATGTACAAACACCATGCCAGTAAAATAAGAAAAAGGAAAGAGAAAAAGGAAAAGAAAGCTATAAACAAAGATCTCTCCTGAACTTAGATGCAAAAATCTTCAATAAAACATCAGCAAACTAATCAAGCAGTGTATAAAAAATTTTTCCAGATATACAAGGCACACTCAGCATTAAATCAATGTAATCCAGCATATTAACAAACTCAAGAAGAAAAATTACATGATCATATTAATTGTTGCAGAAAAATATATGCCAAACTCTAACTCTCTTTCATGGCAAAAACTCTCAGTAAAGTAAAAACAGAAAGGAACTTCCTTAACTTGTTAAAAAAACATCTACAAAAAAAACATAATGTTTTCTCTCTATGTCAGGAACAAGGGAAGGATGTCCACTTTCACCATTTTAATTTAATATATCATTGGAGAATATTTGTAATAACCACATTTTCTAGGTTCTGTATTCGATGCTTTAACATCTTGGGGCCTTCATTACCCTGGAGGAATTGCTCACACCCCAGGGCCAGCCAATTCCTAAAGATAGTAAAAGGTTTGCCTACAAATGTACCTTTCCTGTGCAACCAACAAATGAGGAACCCATACCAAATGACCTCTTTTATTGAGGGCTCACTTTCAGAGCTATTCTTCCCCTGCCTAATCACCCCAGGGCCAGGTACCAGACAGCTAAGGACAGCACCTCTAGCCCAGAGCCCACTGAAACTATTCAAAATAGTTAATCCTAAACCTGTCCACCCTACCTCATCTGTTCCTTTCTCTAAAAACCACAGTTAAGGCTCATACCCATACCTTCCTCTCCACCACCACACCTCTTGACCAAACCCTGTGCTTCCCTGTGTGGACCCCCCCATCACACATTAACAATAAATATTGGAAATGAATTAAAAACACCATATCATTTACAATTGCTTAATAAAAATATTTAGATATAAATCTAATGAAACCAGTATAGGATCTGTATCCTGAAAATTACAAGATGCTAATGAAATGATTTAAAGAAAACCTAAATAAATGGAGAGAAAGTTTCTTAAACTGATATGCAGGTTTGATGCAATTTTACTGTAATATCCACAAGGTTTTTTTGTAAACAAATATGAGCTTACTCTAAAATTTATAAGGGAAAGCTCTGTACCTAGAAGAGCTAAACATTGTGAAAATGAATAATAAAATGGGAAAAGTCACTTTACCCGATGTTAAAATTTACTATATAGCTACGATAATCAAA
The DNA here is from genome assembly GCF_003009895.1 of Hyaena hyaena. NCBI lineage: Eukaryota > Metazoa > Chordata > Mammalia > Carnivora > Hyaenidae > Hyaena > Hyaena hyaena. The sequence continues at coordinate 71,988 of NW_024081842.1, forward strand.
CAGTGTGGCATTAGTAGAATGATAGGACACATAGATTTAGGGAATAGAACAGAGAGCCAAGAAATAGACACATATAAAAATGTCCTGCTGATATTTTCAAGTTTTATTGAAAAATAATTCACATATATTACTGTATGAGTTTAAGGTGTACAGCATGAGGGTGTGGTTTAAATATATTGTGAAATGATTACCATAATAGGTTCAAGTGACATCTATATGTTCATATACATACAATAAAAAGAGAGAAGAAAATTTAAAAAAGGAGAAAAATATTTCTTCTTTTTATGACAACTCTTAGGACTTACTGCCTTAACTTTTTTATATATTGTACAGCATTGTTAGCTATATTCATCATGTTGTACATTACATTCTTAGTACTTATTTATCTTATAACTAGAAGTTAGTATCTTTTGACCACCTTTCTCCATTCCCCCCTCTCTACCTTCTGCCTTTAGTAACTACAAGTCTGATCTCTTTTTCTATGAGTTTGTTTGTTTGTTAATTTTAGATTTCACATATAAGTGAGTTCAACAATATTTATCTTTCTGTGTCTCATTTATTTCACTGAGCATAATGCCTTCAAGGCCCATTTTGTTATCACAAATAGTAGAATTTTCTCTTTTTATAGCTGAGTAATAATCCATTGTGTATATATATACCCCAACTTCTTTATTCATTCATCCATCAGTGGCCACTTAGGTTGTTTCTGTGTCTTGTCTATTGTAAACAATGCTGCTATGAATATGAGGGTGCAGATATCTTTTCAGATTAATACTTTTATTTACTTTGGATGCAGTCCCAGATGTGGAATTGCTGAATCATAGGGTAGTTTTATTTTTAATTTTTTTGTGGAGCCTCCATGCTGTTTTCTCTAGTGGCTGTACTAAGTTAGAGTCCCACCAACAATGCGCACATGTTCCATTTTCTACACATCTACATCAGCTTTTGTTATGTCTTGTCTTTTTGATGATGGTCATTCTGACATGTGTGTTTTCTCATGGGGCTAGTGACGTTGAGTATCTTTTCATGTACCTATTGGCCTTTCATATATCATCTTTGGAGAAATGTCTATTCTGCCCTACTCATCTTGACAAAACAATTTACTGGAAGGATAGCCTTTTCGACAAGGTGTTGGTACAATTGGGCATCCCTATCCAGAGGTGGAAAAAAAAAGGAATTTCAGCCTAGACCTCATATCTTATGCAAAAATTAAGTCTACCTGGGTTATGGACTTACGTGTAAACACAAATATGTAAACTTCCAGAAATAAACATAGAAAATCTTTGAGACCTTGAGTTAGGCAAAGAATTTTTAGAATCAATACCAAAAGTGTAATTCATAAAAGGAAAGATTAATAAATTAGACCTCATCCAAATAGAAAACATTTTCTCTGCAAAAGACCTGGTGAGAGGATGAAAACATAAGCCAGAGACTTTGAGAAGATATTTTCATTTTTTTAAATTTATTTTTATTTTTTTAAATTTTCTTAATGTTTTATCTATTTCTGAGAGAGAGAGAGAGAGAGAGGCAGCATGAGCAGGGGAGAGTCAGAGAGAAAGGGAGACACAGAATTGGAAGCAGCCTCCAGGCTCTGAGCTAGCTGTCAGCACAGGCCCAATGCAGGGCTTGAACCCACGAACCGTGAGATCATGACCTGAGCTGAAGTCGGACACTTAACCAATTGAGTCACCCAGGTGCCCCGAGAAGATATTTTCAAACCCTGTCTCCAAAAAAGGACAAGTATCTAAAATATATAGAGAACTTTCAAAACTCAACAGGGAGAAAACAAACAATTCAAGTAGAAAATGGGCACATGGTATGAACAGACATTTCGTCAAAGAAGGTATGCCAAAAGTAAGCACACGCAATGAATTTTAACATTATGAGCCATTAGGAAAATAAAAATTCAAATCATAATGAAGTATCATTACACTCCTTCAGAATTGCTAAAATAGTGATAACATCAAATGCTGTGGGAATGTTGAGAAACTGGATCAATAATACATTGCTGGGGGGAATGTAAAATGGTACAGTCTCTCTGGTAACAAGTATGGTGGTTTCTTAACAAAACTAAACATGTACTTACTATATGACCCAGAAATTACACTCTTGTATAACAAAGAAACAAAAATAATGTTCACACAAAAACCTGTACATAAATGTTCATAATATCTTCATTCAAAATAGCCCAAACTGGAGACAATGCAGATGTCCTCCAACAGGTGATGGTTAAACAAACTGGTATATCCATACAATGGAATACCAGTCAGCAATAAAAAAGAACTATAGCTATATGTAACAAATGGATGAATCTCCATAGAATTAGGCTGAGTGAAAAAACAAATCCCAAAAGGTTAAGACTATATGATGCCATATATGTGAAATGACAGAACTATAGAATTGGGGGATGTTTTGGTTAACTCTCGGTTACTGTCTTTATCATATATAAATAGTATGTAGATTAGAATTAAATTACCATAAAATATACAACAATTAGAAATATCCAACCACAATAGCACTAACATTGCACTGAACACAGTTTAACTTTTAGGCTCAGAATCTTGCAGCCTCACAGGACCATCTTTATGAAAACATTTCTCATTGTGAAATGAAAAGATGCCAATTCGTGTAAGTTTCTTATCTATAGAAATCTGGATTAAAGAAAAATTCTTTGCCTTTTTTCAGTAATTCACAGAAAATTATATTAACTAGAAATATTAATTCATTTATGAACATTAAATATAAGATTAAGTGTTGGTAGATTTCTAAAAACTTAAAATAAGTATTCAAATTATAATTTGATGTATTTATTGTTCAAAATATTTATTTGATTAAATCCCAATGAAATATTTTTATAAATTAATGTCTCATCTTATCTGTGTTTATGAGAGTTGGTGTAGAGAAGCTTCAGGCCTTCTTTGTGGCAGGACCAGCCAATAAATCTTTACCTGAGGTTTGCATTCTTATGCCACATAGTCAGACCTGGGCTCTCTCCTGGACCACTGAGCCCTTCTAATTTATACTGTTTTTTCCTTTCCTCTCACAATCCAATATTTTGTCAGTCCAAGTTGAGAGATACAAGCTAATTTCATGTTAAATTTCAGAAAGAAATATAGATCAATTTTTACAAAGCTATTTGTGGGACAGAAAACAACAAAAATAATAAGAACTAATTTTGAGGTTCTGCAAATCCCACATGGTAAACAAAACTTCTTTATAAGGCAAGCATCTTTTCTAAGAAACTGAAAAGTTTTGTTTTTTGTTGGCCTGCAGGCTCATACATTTGTATGTTGCCTCTGCTGTCAGTCTCCAACATTTCAGGGTGAATTTTTATTAATAACCATAGGGGTCAGACATGGACCCACATGATCCTTAAAGATAAGTGTAAGGGGGGGCGCCTGGGTGGCTTAGTCGGTTAAGCGTCCGACTTTCGCTTGGGTCGTGATCTCGCGGTTCGTGGGTTCGAGCCCCGCATCGGGTTCTGTGCTGACTGCCAGCTCAGAGCCTGGAGCCTGTTTCAGTCTGTGACTCCCTCTCTTTCTGACCCTCCCCTGCTCACGCTGTCTCTCTCTCTCTCTCTCTCCTAGAAATAAATAAAACATTAAAAAAAATTAAAAAAAAAAAAAGATAAGTGTAAGGGATCCAGATTAGAAGCAGAGCAAAAAGAGAAAGAGAAGATTCATTCCTTGTTTTCCCCAAGTTTTTATTTAAATTCCAGTTAGTTAACATACTGTGTAATATTAGTTTCCGGAGAATTTAGTGATTCATTGCTTATATACAACACCTAGAGCTCATCACAACAAGTGCCATCTTTAATACCCATCACCCATTTAACAAAGCCTCCCTGCACCTCCCCTCCAGCAACCCTAAGTTTGTTCTCTGTAGTTAAGAGTCTGTTTTCTGTGTTTCCTCTCTTTTTCCCCCTGCTATGTTCATCTTTTGTGTTTTTTTAATTCCACATATGAGTTAAATCATATGGTATTTGTGTTTCTCTGACTGAGTTTTTTTGCTTAGCCTAATAATCTTTAGTTCCTTCTATGTCATTGCAAATGGCAAGCTTTCATTCTTTTTTATGGCTGATTAATATTCCATTGTATGTGTATATATCTATATCTATACCTATATAGATATATACATACCACATCTCCTTTACCCATCCATCAGCCAATGAACATTTTGGCTCTTTACATAATTTGCCTATTGCTGATAATGCTGCTATAAACATAAGGATGCATGCCACATGGGTAGTTGTTAGCTTTCCCAATCAGCAAAACTGACCCTAGAAACTTTATATAAAAATGTAAAAGGTATTTGGAAAGATATTGTAAGAAAACAGAACAAAATCCACCAAGTAATCATTCTTGCTCCCTAAGATACCCACAAGCAGCCCTACCCCACTCTTAATCTTCCACTGTTTTGTTTCCATATTTAGTATTGATATAAAATGCTTTGGGAATGAATCTAGAAGATTTTATACTCAAAAATATTTTGGGGGCGCCTGGGTGGCTCAATCAGTTAAGCGTCTGACTTCGGCTCAGGTCATGATCTCATGAGTGGGTAAGAGCCCCGCGTCGGGCTCTGTGCTGACAGCTAGCTCAGAGCCTGGAACCTACTTCGGATTCTGTATCTCCCTCTCTTTCTGACCCTCCCCTGCTCACGCTGTCTCTCTCTCTCTCTCAGAAATAAAACATTAATTTCTTTTTTCAAAAACTTTTTTTCAAAAGAATTTTTAGGGTTTATTTATTAGGGAGAGAGAGAGAGAGTGTGTGTGGGGGGGGGGGGGCAGAGAGATTCACAGAATCTGAAACAGACTCCAGACTCTGAGCTGTTAACACAGAGCCCGACGTGGGGCTCAAACTCTCACCAGCAAGATCATGACCTGAGCTGAAATCAGATGTGCAGCCAACTGAGCCACCCAGGTGCCCCTAGAAGATTTTATATTTTTATAAAATATTTCCAGGGTCAGTTTTGCTGATTGGGAAGGCCAACAACTACCTACATGGGATCACTTCCCCAGAATAGTCCCTCATTCAAAGGCCATTATACCAGAAATTTCCTCATTGGAAATGTATTCCTTTGCGCCTCTGGAGTTTCTAGTTCTCAGAATCCCCTATTGAGATACTACATCTTAGATCCTTTTTCTGGAGTTATCAGACTGTACATTATAAATAAAGAAGGGAATGTTAAGAGGTAGATACCTGTGGGATTCATAACATTGTAGCACTTTAGCCTTAATTTGCTGAGTTCAAGGCCCTGAGAATTTTGCCTCAAGTAGGGGTGAGTGTGGGGCCTTAATAACACTGGACGAAGAGAGGGGAGGGACCAAAGAAAGGTACTGCTTCCTCCAGTGTTAGCAGGACCAACAGTAGCTGCTGCTGTTGTTGCATACTGCCCTCAGTTTCTTCCATCTTGCTGATATTATGGTGAATGAGCTCATCACATTGAACAGGAGAGTTTATAGCTTTTATTAGCCCTACTGGCAAGAAAGGGAAGTTCTAGCCATTTCTATGAAGAATCACCGTTTCTGTTACTGTCTAGCCTTAAATAAACTAAATGTCATTGCTGAAGTCAGAGACTCTTTGTTAGATAAAAATCTGAAGAAGTAAACAGATTAAATCTTGATTTCTTATTGATATGTATGGACACATTTGATTATATATTTGATTTAATCAAATCAGTTCTTTGTTATTTATATTATGTTTAAAATTATAAAATTTGTAAATGTCAAATTATAAAATTAACAGGCATTCATTAGAAAACAATTTGAGTAAATGAACAAGGTGTTAAAATAAACCAATTCCGAAGGGAATTGGAGATATAGGCTTCCAGTTGTGGAATGAATAAGTTATGGAAATAAAAGGCACAGCATAGGGAATATGGTCAATGATATTGTAATAGTGATGTATGGTGACAGATGGCAACTACACTTGTGAAGACAGCATAATGTATAGAGATTTTGAATTACTATGTTGTACACCTGAAATTAATGTAACACTGTGTATCAACTCTACTCAAGTAAAAAACCAAAAACTATTCTACCATCCAACACTATCACTGCTCATATTTAAATAGAAATATAGAAATTGTGGACTTTCATTTTAATTGACTATAACCAGAAGACAATAATCTAAAGTGAAACTAAGGTAATTAAACAAGAAATATCTTTTCTTTTCTTTTTTTAATTAAAAAATGCTTATTTGTTTATTTATAATGTTTATTCATTTTAAAGAGAGAATGCATATGCGTACACAAGTGTGGGAGGAGCAGAGGGGGAGGGCAGAGAATCCGAAATAGGCTCCGTGCTGACAGTAGAAAGCCTGATGTGGGGCTTGAACCCATGAACCATGAGATCATGACCTGGTCTAAAGTCAGATGCTTAACCAACTGAGTCACCCAGGCACCCCTTTATTTTTGAGAGAGAGAGAGAGGGAGAGAGAGAGAGAGAAAATGCACGTGAGTGGGGGAGGAACAGAGAGCTAGAGAGAGAGAGAATCCCAAACAGGCTCCACACTTAGTGTGAAGCCTTACTCGGGGCATGATCCCATGACCATGAGATCACTACCTGAGCTGAAATCAAGAGTTGGATGTTCAACCAAGTGAGCTACACAGGTGCCCCAAGCAATATCTTTTCTTAAGTGATTTCTTTAATTATAAAAATTGTGAACAAGAAAAAGTGGATTTTTATTAGATTTTGAAAAAAGTAAAGCTTCATGAATCTTCATAGGCATGAGTTTAAATTTACAAAACCTAAAAAGCCAACTGTCATAAATATTTTTAAAACACCACTAACAAAAAGCATCAAGATGATACCAAACCAAATCAAGCAATAACTTTTTAAAGACTGTATTTACTGAAACCTACTTATATAATTTATTTTATTTTATTTTTTAATGTTTATTTATTTTTGAGGGAAATAGAAAGACCATGAGTAGGGGAGGGGCAGAGAGAGAGGGAGACACAAAATCTAAAGCAGGCTCCAGGCTTTGAGCTGACAGCACAGATCCTGATGTGGGGCTCGAACTTACAAACCCGTGAGATCAAGACCTGAGCTGGAGTTGTATTTTTAACCAACTGAGCCACCCAGGCACCACAATTTTCTTTTTCTATCTTTTTTTTTTCCATTTTATTTTACAAAGAGAGACAGCATGCATCAGAGGGAGAGAGGGGCAGAGGAAAAGAGAAAATCTTAAGCAGACTTCACACTCAGCATGGAGCCTGACATGGGACTTGATCCCACAACTTTGGGATCATGACCTGAACTGAAATCAAGAGTAAGATACCAAACTGAGTGAGCCACTCAAGGAGCCGCCCAAAACCCACTTTTAAGGTGATCTTATTGGGAGATGATTTTGGGAAAGAAGTACTTCATAAGCAAAATACATCATAAAATAGAAATATCTTCCAGGAATAAACAACTCTCATGCATAAATGGATAGAGCTATAATTTAATGTAACCTCAAAGGGATTATACAAGAATTCAGAGTCAGTTGGCCCTCTCTTCCTTCCTGGGTTATCTGATTAGTGAATGTATAACATTCTTGCATATTATTTGCTATCTCCATTTGTTTTAAATCATACTATATATTAGTGTACTTCATTTAAATCTTGACCTTTTTATAAAGTTTTCTGTTTTGCCCACCTGTCTTATTACTATTGTTTTCTTAATTAGAAAAGTCACTTATTTTCATCTAATTACCAGTAAGCCATGGATGTACTTTTGTGTTCCTAATCATGTAATTAATATAATTCCTAAATTGTGTCTATCCTCTTGAAGATGTTCATTCCATGCATGCTTCTTCACCACACTCAGGTGGAGTGAAAAACTCACAACTTAACTCAGTCCTTTCCTTACACTCTATTTAGGTTTTATGAAAGAGTAGGCCTAGGAGGTAAAGGTAGAATTGTGAGACTTTAGACAAGCATTTTACTTCTGTCATTCTCAGTTTCTGCCACAGGAAGAATGAGAGCACTGGACTAGAAAGTGTATTTCAAACCTTATCATTACTCTTGACCGTGAAACAATGCAGGTCTTAGAGGTGCCAACATCCTTTACAGTATAAAAAACTCAGTATGTATTTTGGCTCCACCAAAACTTGACTATTAATAGCCTATTGTTGACCAGAATCCTTACCAATAATATACAGTTAATTAACACATACTTTGTTTGTTATATGTATTATATACTGTATTTTGAAAATATAATTTATTGTCAAACTGGCTTCCATACAACACCCAGTGCTCATCCAAACAGGTGCCCTCCTCAATGCCCATCACCCATTTTCCTCTCTCCCCTATACCTCCATCCACCCTCAGTTTGTTCTCTGTATTTAAGACTGTCTTTGTGGTTTGCCTCCCTCTCTCTCTGTAACTGTTTTTCCCCTTCCCTTCCCTCATGGTCTTCTGTTAAGTTTCTTAACAGAAACAAGATCCACATATGATATCTCTGACATGGGGCTTGAACCCATGAACTGTGAGATCATGACCTGAGCTGGAATCGGATGCTTAACAGACTGAGCCACCCAGGTGCCCCTCAATTTTGTTTATTTTTTCAAAAAGCTAACTCTTAGTTTCATTGATCTGTTCTACTGGTTGTTTTTATTTATTTATTTATTTATTTATTTATTTATTTATTGGATTCTATATTGTTTATTTCTAGTCTGATCTGTATCATTTCTCTTCTTCTGTTGGATATGGGGTTTCTTTGTTGTTCTGCTTCTAGTTCCTTTAGGTGTGTTGTTAGGTTTTGTATTTGGGGTTTTTCTTGTTCCTTGAGATAGGCCTGGATTGTAATGCATTTTTCTCTTATGACTGCCTTTGGTGCATTGCAAAGGGTTTGGACTATCGTGTTTTCATTTTAATTTGTTTCCATAGATTTTTTTAAAATTTCTTTTTTAATTGCCTGGTTGACCCATTCATTCATTAGTAGGATATTCTTTAATCTCCTCCATTTGGAGGTTTTCCAAACTTTTTCCTGTGGTTGATTTCAAGTTTGATAGCACTGTTATCTGAAAATGTGCATGGTATGATCTCAATTCTTTTGTATTAATTGAGGGCTGTTTTATGACCCAGTATGTGATGTATCTTGGAGAATGTTCCATGTGCACTGGAGAAGAATGTATATTCTGCTGCTTTAGGATGAAAATTTCTAAATATATCTGTCAAGTCCATCTGGTCCAGTGTATCATTCAGGGCCATTGTTTCTTTATTGAGTTTCTGTCCAGATGATCTGTCCATTGCTGTAGGTGGAGTATTAATGTCCCCTGCAGTTACCACATTCTTGCCAAGAAGTTTGCTTATGTTTGTGATTGTTTTATGTATTTTGGTACTCTGAATTCAGTGCATAAACATTTATAATTGTTACCTCTTCTTGATGGATAGACCCTGTAATTATTATATAATGCCCTTCTTAATCTCTTGTTACAGCTTTTAGTTTAAAATCTAGTTTGTCTAGGGGCACCTGGGTGGCTCAGTCGCTTAAGCCTCCGACTTCGGCTCAGGTCATGATCTCATGGCTTGTGGGTTCAAACCCCGCATCGGGCTCTGTGCTGACATCCAGCTCAGAGCCTGGAGCCTGTTTCAGATTCTGTGTCTCCCTCTCTCTATGACCCTCCCCTGCTCACGCTGTCTCTCTCTTTCTCAGAAATAAATAAAACATTAAAAAACATTTTTAAATAAATAAATAAAATCTAGTTTGTCTGATATAAATATGGCTACTCCAGCTTACTTTTGACATCCAGTAGCATGATAGATGGTTTTCAATCCCCTCACTTTCAATCTGAAGGTGTCCTCAGGTCCAAAATGGGTCTCTTGTAGACAGCAAATAGATGGGTCTTGTTTTTTTTTAACCATTCTGATACCCTATGTCTTTTGATTGGAGTATTTAGTCCATTTGCATCCAGAGTTATTATTGAAAGATATGGGTATAGAGTCATTGTGTTTTCTGTAGGTTTCATGCTTGTGGTGCTGTCTCTGGTACCTTGCATTCCTTGCAACATTTCCCTCATAGAGTCCCCTTTAGGATCTCTTGTAGGCCTGGTTTAGTGGTGATGCATTCCTTCAGTTTTTGTTTGTTTGGGAAAACCTTTATCTCACCTTCTATTCTGAATGACAGACTTGCTGGATATAGGATTCTTGCCTGTATATTTTTCCTATTCATCATATTGAAAATTTCCTGCCATTCCTTTCTGGCCTGCCAAGTTTCAGTAGTTAGGACTGCTACTACATTTATATGTCTACCCTTGTAGGTTAAGGCCCGTTTATCCCTAGCTGTTTTCAGAATTCTCTCTTTTTCTTTGTATTTTGCCAGTTTCACTATGATATGTCTTGTAGAAGATTGATTCAAATTACATCTGAAGGGAGTTTTCTGTGCCTCTTGGATTTCAATGTCTGTTTCCTTCCCCAGATTGGGTAATTTCTCAGCTGTTATTAGTTCAAGTACACCTTCAGCCCCTTTCTCTCTCTCTCTTTCTTATGGAACTCCTATGATACGGATATTGGTCCATTCCATTGAATTACTTAGTTCTCTAATTCTCCGCTCGTGATCCAGAATTTTTTATCTCTCTGTTTATCAGCTTCATCTTTTTCCATAATTTTATCTTCTACATCACCTATTCTCCCCTCTGCCTCTTCAGTCCTTGCTGTCACTACCTCTAGTTTATTTTTAACCTCATTTATAGCATTTTTTAATTCATCATGACTATTTTTTAGTTCCTTGATCTCTGTAACAATTGATTCTCTACTGTCTTCTATGCTTTTTTCAAGCCCAGCGATCAATCTTAGGACTTTATTCTAAAATCTTGTTCAGTTATATTGTTTATATCTGTTTTGAGCAATTCTTTTGCTGACATTCTTTCCTGGAATTTCTTTTGAGTAGAATTCTTCTGTTTAATCATTTTGGCTAGTTTTCTGTCTCTTATGTGTTTTAAAAGCTTGTTATGTACTCTACACCTGTGAGCACTACTATATTAAAGAGGGGCTATACAGTGTCCAGGGCCTGGCCTTTTAGATGTTTTTTTGGAGAGTGTTACTTGCTTTATGTTGTGACTTTGGTTACTTTATCTCCCTACTCGTAGTGATGTTTTGGACCCTCCACCAGGTGTGTTTTGATTTGTTCCTTGAAGTAGCCCTGGAAAGGGAAACAGACAAAGAAAGAAAGAGAAAACAAAAACACACAAATATGCAAACAAGCAAAAACAAAAAACCAGAAACACCAGCTACAAGTAAACAACAGGGTGAAGTTGATGCTGATGGAAGAGGCCTTATCCCATACAAAGAAATGACAGAGGTGGGGAAAAATGAAAAATAAAAATTGAGCAGATAGAGAAACTATATGACTTAATCCAGAGAGAGAGAAGGAAAATAAAAAGGTGGGGAAAAAGAAAAGAAAAGAAAATTAACCAGACAAGGAAACTATACAGCTTAATCCAGAGAGAGAGTAAGGAAAATAAAGAAGGAGGTGGGGAACAAGAAAAGAAAATTGACCAAAGAAATTATACAGCTTAATCCAGAGAAAGAGTAAGAAAAATAAAGAAGGAGGTATGGAAAAAAGATAAAATAAAGTTGACCAGAGGAATTATATGGCTTAATCCAGAGAGAGAGAGAGAGAGGAAAATAAGGAAGGTGATGTATAACATGTATCAAGAGAGTGGATTAAATATGTCTGCTTAAACAAACCAACAACCAGAGTGACCAGACCAGAGGAGGGAAGAGATGAGAAAAGGAAGAAAGAAGATATCTATACAATAAGAATTGTCCAAGAATTAAACCAGGCAATGCAACGGCGCTGGTCTGGAGGAGGGGCTGTCTGGTTTCTCAGTGTCAGTTCTGTAGATATGCAGTTTCTAGGTGCAGAGGGGTGTGGTTTGGTGTAGGTGAGTCCCACCTCCACTGTAGGCCCACTGTCCATTCCTTGAAGCCCCACCTTGGCGGTGATGGGGAGAAAAATGGAGACACCCCAGTCCATCCTCCACGGACCAGATGTCCCAAACCACTCTGTTCAAGCTGTCCTCACTGTGTGGGTGCCAACAAGGGAGTTTGTCCCACTCCACCAACCCCGGTGCCCTGGTGTTTGGCTGGGATTCAAACTCCCTACCCATGGGCCCCAATACTGGGGGAGTGCCTCTCCATGCTGTCCGTTATATGATCTCTGGCTGGTGGGCACAGGCAGTCTTTGTCTTTTGAGTGGATACAAACCCTCCTCTCACAGCACTCCAGGGAGGAGATCACTTTCTCCCACTGAAGACTGCACCCCTGACCTAGCCGCCAAGGCCGGGGTTGACTCCCCTTTTCCCCAGGTGTGTAATCAGGGCAGCTGGCCCCAGTCCAGAGAAAGCCCCTCAGTTACAGATTGGATCTTTCTCCCTCACAGTCCGTGATTTTTCTCTCTTGTCCAGATACAGTCATATGCTTCCCCAGTCTCTCTTTCTCTTCCCTTTGTCTCTCTGCAGAAGGGGATCCCTCCCCTCCATTTGTTTTATCTCTCCTAGTTCACAGTCATGCACCTATGGCCCATCAGGTTGTCCTGGTAGGTCCCTGGAAGTGACTCTGTCTCTTTGCCTCCTTAACTCTTGGATTTCAAAGTCTTTTGGCTTCAACACTGCTTTGTTTGAGAGATTAGTGATCTTTGGATGCCCCTCCTTTCTACCTTGTTGGCCACTCCTCCCTATATACTGTATTTCTAATAAGATAAGCTAGAGATAAGAAAAAGTATTTAAGAAAATCATAAGGAATATAAAATATATTTACAATACTGTCCTGTATTTATGGGAAAATATCTGCATATAAAGGGACCCATTCAAACTGTTTTATTCAAGGGTAAACTGTGTTATTTTTTATGCAACAAACTTTTTTTCACAAGTAGAATTATATGAACAACCCAATATGTAAAACAAATGGAGCTAATATGTAAAATGTGGAGCTAAATGGTTCACTGATGGCTAGAAAGCACAGAATATTGCCCACTTGGCCTGCCCTTTCCCCATTTGTGCTATATAAAATCTATTTGAACAATTTTTATTGAGCACATACTTATGTGTCAGGATCTCTTGTAGGTACTGGAGGTACTAAGTGCAGAGTTGGCCAAGATTTCCACAATTGACTCTTATGTGTCAGCTCACACCAGTCCCATGACAACCCTGGTTATTAAGAGAAAAAGAGGAGTAAAGGATGATCTCAATTTTTTTTTTCCATCATCAAATAAGACCACATTGTGGGGATCAAATACGAGGAGTTCAGTTTTGGACATATTAGTTAGGGATGTTTCTTAGGCATCCAAGCAAAGACATGTGTTTCTGAAGTTCAGAGAAGACATTTGGAATGGATCTATGAATATTATGAATATGAGAACCAAGAGCATTTAAGTGGTATTTAAACCTATAAAACTGGATAAGATCACCAAAACAATGAGTATAAATATAGAAGAGATTAAGTCCAAAGACTGAGCTCTAGAAAAATCTGATGATTAGAGTTCCATAAGGTAAAGAATAATCAGCAGGAAAGAAAAGAAGAACAGCCAGAGAGTTGGGAGAAAAACTAACTGAGATTGGTGTCCTGGAAGCAAAGTAAAGAAAATGTTTAAGGTAGAAACAGTAATAAACTGTGTCAAATACTACTGCTAGGTCAAGAAAGAATGAGAATTGACTGTCAAGAACCTCTGTAGAAGAACTTGTAGTACTGTTTTAAAACTATGGAACTAAAGTCCAATGAGTCTTTTCTAGTCTTAATCTGTTCATAGTGTCCACTTCCATATGACTCAACATGAGAAATTTTTTTTGCTAGTAATAAAATTTTGCTTATTTTCTTTTTGGCCTATAACATTTGGAGACTTCCCTGATGCTGGCTACCCTTCTATCCTACAATGTATCGCCTGCTACCAAACTCTCCCCTAAGGCATTTATCTGTAACAATGAACTTCCTTCTGTCATCTATAGCTGTGTTCAGTACTGCCCTTAAACCTGGGTAAACTGAAACCCTGCCCCAAGCCCCTAAGTCCAGGCCACACAAGGGGCCCAGTGCTTTAGAATACCTTCCTGAAAATTTCCAGGATGCCTTCTGGTGGCTGCAACTGGCAGGGACAGCAGTTTCTTACTGGGAGGGCTACTCCTGAACCAGACCCAGAATGAATATTCTTTCTGCTCTTCTCACTCTACTCAAAGATTCCTATCCTTCCTATTGGTGCTGATGTGAGGTAGGAAGGAATACAGTCAGGAATGAGACAGATCATATTTTAGAAATGCAATAATTGTGGGGTTGAGGGTGTTCAAAAAAATACATGATTGAAATACAAGTTTTTCTACATTTACTCTATAAAATTCTGAAAGTTTATTGTGACCAGAAAATGGATTGTTGTTCATATTTTCCTGCATATTCTGGGTAAAATTTGTATGTGTGGTCATCATCAGTGAAGCACAGTAACAACATTTGAGAGAGTCACTGGAAGCCAGTATTCACAGGCAGTATGATGGAGATGCAGGATCCTGATAATGGTGTAACTACCATTAAATACAAGATATTAGGGACCTACAGAAACAAAATCTATATTATTTCAATACAGGGGTTACAAAGAATCATGGCGCTGTAATAATAACAGTTTTGTTACCCATTTCTTCTGGTAGGAAATAGGAAATTATCAAGGAATGGCACATTTGACATTAAAGAACATGAAGATATGGTTTCTGGATCTGAACAAGCAGGAATTGTAGCTACACAGACACAAAAAAGAATCTTTCTTTATGTGCTTTTACTAGACAATAAACAAATAATGTAAATACTTCTTCTCTTCTCTACCCAGGATTCTAAATATTCATTCTTAAATCAAATTGCCCCATGAATTTTGTCATACATTTTAAATCAAATTGTTTATATAGACAGAGATCCTAAAAAAATATTTGTTTGTGTTTCCATATACCCTAGAAGAGACATGGTATTTGTCATCATTTGGTCCCCCATTTCATGAGACATACCAGTTTTTAGCCCTTATACCTGTAAATGCCAAATAAGCTTGGACCATTGACCTTGACAGTCCATCTTAAATTAGAAAATGTTATGACTTGAAGTGTGAATTTATAGTTTTGGAGGCATTTAGCTTTCTTGGTAGTTATAAAGTAGGAGCATCTGCCCGTTTTCTCATCTCTTTATAAGATTATCACCTATTAAGGTAGACCTAGCTCTTAAAACAATATTGCTTTAGTTAAAGTCTAGTTAGACCTTTAAAAATAATAATGAAACATGTTCATAAGTGTACACAAATTCTCTTTTGGAAACTAGTTGGTATAGTGCAATATATAATTACTTCTACAAGACCTGCTAAGTAAACATGTTAATTACAGTCTAAGAATGGGAACAACCTAAATGTGTAACTATAGAAGAAGTGGTTAAGCTTGGTATATTAACATGACAGAATATTATGCCATCATTTTGTAAAATATATCAACAAATTCTTCAATGCTCCATAAAAAAGCTGGAGTGTAATTTCCTTCTCCTTGAATATGGGCTGGACTTAGTGACTCATTTCTCATGAATATAAAGTGATAAAGGTTATGCTTTATGACTTCTGAAGCTAACTCATAAAAGATAATACAGCTTCTACCTGGCTCACTCTCATGAGTAGCCTCATCCTTGGAATCCAACTACCAGAATTCCAAGCAATGTGGAGATATCAGATGTGTTTCTGATGACAGCCCAAATTAAGCCAACAGTCAACATCAAGGGACATGCAAGTGCACAAGTCATTGGATAATTCTCATCCCCAGCATTTGAAATACCCATGTTATTGCTGGGATAACTAATGTTGAGCTGTCCTGCCAAGCCTTGCCCAAATCAAAGATGCTTGATCCAAATTCATCTTCTTGTTTTAAGTGACCAAGGTTTAGAGTGATTTGCTATGCAGCAGTAGGTAATTGGAATAGACTCCATAAAAACAGAGAAAGTAAAGCTTATGATATATGAGGTGGAAAACAATTCAGGAATCAATATATAATTATACCCCTTAAATGATTATATGAATAGTCTAAAGACTGGAAGAAAATACCTAAATGCTGTTAGGGTTTGTATTAGGGTAGTGATATCTACAAACACCTTTCCCCCTGTTTTCCAAGTGTTCACATACATATATGTAACAAAGAACCACAAATCTCATTTATTACCCTTTTCTGAAATTTTCTGGTTTAATATAATTATTTAAAGAGCCATAAAAATAGTGAGCCTTCTTCTGTGATCTGACTCTGTCTCTCATTGTGTGCCAAAACAGCCCCAGCATCTTTTATAGTTGATCAACCAAGCATACACTGAATGCAAGGCAGACATGATTGAAATGTATTCATTTATCATAAATTAAAGATCTTAATTGGAAGCAGACACCCAATGCAGACATCTCCCATCTGATGTTGGTGATGTTGACATTAAAAATACCAGTATAGTGAAATTAATCATATATTCTGGGGACCACAAAACCATTAACTTCCATCTGAAATGGCCCAGACAATCAGCTCTTGCATCCTGACTGCAGGACAAGAGGCCCCTGCACATACCTACAAACAGCACTGGGAATTTTCTAAGAAAGAAATGGTAAGCAACCAGAATCTATTTTAAAAGCACATTTGTCTCCTCTAATCAACAAATCTAAAAGAGTCCTCACTGAAAATTGACCAAATTTGGAGCAAGGAAGAAATTCAGAGCTTTCTGGAGTAAGTCCTCTATACTACAGAACTTCTGAACCTACATGCCTTAGCCATGTAAACAACAATTTTCAGCAATAATTAAGTATGCAATTTTATTCTGGCCTTGGAATCCCCCTAGGACTTTAGATCAAGTCTACTCACAGTGTTGTCACTTAATCAGCACCATCAACATCACCCAGACCTGTCACATCAGGATCTCTCAGGAGAACCAGGCATCTTCATGTCTCCTAACTCTGCACGTGATTCTGATGTTCACTAACTTTAAAAAAAAATGTTTATTTTTGAGACAGAGAGAAACAGAGCATGTGTGGGGGAGGAGCAGAGAGACAGGGAAACACAGAATCTGAAACAGGCTCCAGGCTCTGAGCTGGCTGTCAGCACAGAGCCCGATGTGGGGCTCAAACCCACAAACCATGAGATCATGACCTAAACCAAAGCCGGATGCTTAACTGACTGAGCCACCCAGGCGCCCCTGATGTTCACTAACTTTTGAGAAACATTGATCTAGGTCAGGTTCACACTAAAGCATACCTCCAAATTTTGGACTTCAAGGTATCACCAAGAGATTCACGCCCATACTTTAACACCTTTGTCCCTCTTCACTGCCATACCCCTACCACTAAAATGATTCTCTTGGGCATGAGAAATCAGGGTGATGATAAAGAAATAGTATTGTTTGCAGACAAAATTCTAAAGTACATCAAAAGGGCTTTTGTTTTCCTCTAATCCTTCCTTCTCCTCTTTGTCTACACATGCCCCTTCTACCTCTCCTGGAATTTATCTAGGAGATGCCCTAGATTAGGTTCCCCTTTTCTAGAATTTCATGTAAATGGAACATGTAGTATATACTCTTTGTGTCTGGTTCCTTTCACTTAATTCATGTTTTTGAGATTCATCTATGTTCTTTTCTATTGTGTAATATTTCATTGCATGTATATAACATGATTTGTTTACCCATTCACCTGTTGATGGACATTTGGGTTGTGTACACTTTTCTGGCTATCATGAATATAGCTATGAACATTCACATATGGAATGTCTGGGATTTTCAGGTGTGAATTAAAACACTACTGGACTGACCTCTGTATAATATACTATCTTCCTGTGGTAAATGATACAAAACAATAATAAATGAGCAAGACATTTAGATTCCAACATGGGAACAAAGGATTTAATTTGTGACATGCAAAGACCACTGCTCTTTATGGCAACATACCTCATTTGTTTCTCTGTTGTATATTTTAAAAGAACACAGATATATGTAGGCTCCTAAGTATTATCCTGCTGATTTATTTGGATACAGTGGAAGACAGTTCTTATACCTTGTCTTTCCACTGCCTTGATGCATCTGTGTTTTGTTAGTATGATGTTCAAATATTAATGTAGCGCCAATGGCAAGCATATGGGAGTCCAAATGAAATGCCAAAGGTTGCTAATGACTTTTGAACAAATTCTATTCAACTGGGCCTGTTTCATTTGTCAAAAAACATTCTCCCCTAGAAGCTGCTCAATAGTTTATTCTGTGCATGTACACAGTTGGCCTGCATTTGTCATTTGTCAACACTGAGCCATAAAAGCTGTCATTACGTAGAGGCTTTGAGGACAGTAGTTCAAAATAACTCATTTTTTTATTATGTGCCTAATGTTTTTACATCAAGATTGTATGCTCCTGCGCATGAGAAGTTGTTTTCAAGCATGATGCACTTTGGGCAGAGAGAAAGGAGGTCTATAAAATGAGATATTTCTCATTTCTATTTTTTAATTTTTTTGTAAAAGACACCAGAAAAGCTTCATCAAATTCAAGGATTTGGGGGTTGATGGAGCGATCAATCTGAATTAATTACTAAATTCATTTCTTCACTGATTTGTCCCAGGGAGATTATCTTCCTTTGGAATCTTCCCCAAAACAGACCCTGCATCAAGGGTTCAAGTGCAGGTAGCTTGTTTGGAAGGAGATCCCAGGAAGCCCTAGTAGGTAAAGGGGAATTGAAACAGGGAAGGGTCGAAAGCCAATGCAGAGAGCTTTATCAAACATGTTGTCACTTATAGCAAATGGGGCTCAGTTCCACTGAAGAACTCATACAGACAATGGAGAACAAGCTAAGAGCTGTCTACTCCCTTTTCTACCTCACAAAGTGCAAAGATACTGAGGTATTTATTTTCCTTCCAATGCCCTCAACATATTTTGGAACAGTGTGTGCCTAGGAGATATGGTCTGAGCACCAACAGCATCTGCTACAGAGCTCAATTCCTGCTGTACAAGTTCTTTTTCATTTCACTCCATTTAAAAGTGATCCTATAAAGGAGTCAGTCACCCTGCACATTTTATCACATTTATTTGTTCTTAATCATTACCTACCACTCATGTTGTATTGATCTTTCTAAATAGGCATATCATATTTTTTTGGTTTTGAGTGCTACTTAATTCTTAAGGATTTCCTTCAAGATCTGCTTTTCACAGTACAAATCAAGTATCCCAAAAGTAACCAAATATTTCATATATCATATTTTCTCCTGTGGAGAAACTATGTAGTATTGTTTATGAAAATTACCAAGCATTAATTATAAACTGCCTAATTAATGACTAATCAGCTCTATTTGAGATTTTATTTCTAAACAAGAGTATAAGTCACTATATATTTTTTTTAGTACAAGGATTCTTGTAAGTTTAGGATCTGCACCAGAAATGCAATTAGAAGATATGCAGTTCTGTAAAGTTAGGAGGAAAAATTAAACACCATAATGTCATAAATATATTGGGATAAGAATAAACATATGAATGCATGCACAATTTAATACAAAGCTTTCAGTAGAAAACTACCACCAAGAAACAACTTTGAGTCTCAACCTTTCTATTTTTAAACTGATAAGAACAGATACTACACTTGATCTTAGCTAAAAGGCCAAGAAGTGATCAACCTTTCTATTTTTAACAGTATAGTGCCAACTATTTAAAGAAGGGTTTTATGAAAGAGGTATATATGAAAGTAAATAAGGAAGAGAGTGAGGTCAGCAGTTTATAATATTTCCATGCTCTCAACATACTCCATACTCAGGGAACGTAAATATCTGGGAGCAAACAAAATGACAAATAATATAAAAATGCACTGCAACAAGATCCTGCACATATCTTTCCATTCATCTTCATGCAAGATCCCATGGAACCAAGAATGAATTTGGAATTTCTGCCAAAGATCCTTTGTTGGAGGTTATTTCTCTGCAATTCTGACCTATGAGTATCCTTTTTAATAATCATTTTTGTGTCTGTATGAAAAATTTTTCCCTTGTTTTTTCTTTTTACTTTGGTTTCTTTGTATTAATGTACATATAAATGTTAACTCATCCATTTGACCATACAAGTACATACCAGATGAATGTCAGCCATGATCACATCACCAAATGTATAAAAATTTGATAGATAACCGAGGCATTAGTCCACTTAAATTTCAAATGTTCTTATATCTGAAATATTAGCTTTTACTTATCACTTGTACTTTATTAATGCATTCAATAGTTTTACTGTTTTTCTAATATAAGAAACATATGTGTAATTTAAAAAAATAAATAAAAAGAAAGAATAAAATAACAGTGAAACATCACAATGCAGACTTAAAATATATTAATGTTTTGGTGGAAGGTCCTTCCAAATATCTTTTTATGTAGATATGAATATGTATACAAATTTATATACATAGGATCATACTATATATGTTTTCTAACATACTTTTAATATACCACTCTATGTTACTGGTGTTTTCTATGTCTACAAATCTAAGTTTACAAAATTATTGCATAAGATTTCATTATATAAAGTGTAGCTAATACTGTCATTGGACTGCTTTTATCCCCTGAGATCCCTATTACATATTCTGTGTCCCCACCCTCCAGTTCCTATATGCTTTTCTTACAGTGACTTGCACCTGTGATCTTTACAAGGGTGCCCCTTGTGCTACTGGAACTGCTTCAATGCCACAGATAGCCAGAAATGCCTGAGTATTTATACACCTGCATGGTGCCCCCATATCCAAGGACTGATATGACTGATGTGAGGTGTGAAAGCTCACCTCTTTTGCCTCAAAGTGGGACAAACTCTGAGATAATCTATGCTCTAGAGCTCCCTGCACTATTAGGCTGAGACTGAGACTTCATCTGATCACATCTTGGCTCAGCTTCCTCTGATTCCCTATCTTCCTTTTCCTGCTCTTATACTAGTTTCTCCTAGAATCGTGTCCTTAATAAATTACTTCTATATAAATCCTTCTCTCAAGCTTTGCTTCTAGGCAGTGCAGTTCCTAGAAATATTATCTTAGCCACAAATGTGAGTCATATATCTTCTAGTAACCACATTAAAAAAGTAAAAAGAAACAAATGGAATTAATTTCAATAATGTTTTATTTAACCCAATACATGAAAATTATCATTTCAACAGAGAATTAAAACTAAAGTTATTAATGAGATATTTTACATTTTTTTCATATTGAATCTTTGACATTGGATGTGTATCTAGCCACATATCAAGGTTTTATTAGTTACATGTGGCTAGTGGCTACCAGTTTAGATAACACAAGTCTAGAGAAACCAAACTAATAAACTATCATATTTTACTTGACTGATGCCCTATTGATAACTATTAACTTTGTTTTCATTCTCCTTCCTTTATTTAATGCTCTGATTAATATCCTTGGGCCTGTTATACCTATGTGATCATTTCCTTAAGACAAAATTCTAAAAATTGATTTGTTGTCTTAAACTGTCCTTTGGAAAGGCAGTTGTCTGTTTCCCTTAATCTCTGGCAACAGTTCGTGCTATTAGTCTTTTATATTTGTATATCTCATTATATAAGTTTAAGCTTTAAAATGTTCTTCTCACCTTTTAGCAAACCTAAAGAGAGTTTCCTTTTACTTTTCTGTTCTGATTAACCTTGAAGACAGTAGATTAACAGGGAATTCCTACTCCTCTTCTCATCTAAGACTTGGAAAAGTCCTGCACACATAAATATATATTACAGCACATAAAATAAAATTCTGTATGGCATCCTCTGCCTCTATTAAATTAAATTAGAGAATAAGCTAAAAATGCTCTCATGGAACATTTTATGTGATTCTTCCAACCCAGCACACCTGTCAATTTCTGAGTGCCAAAGAGGGGAATAAGAAAACTAGAGGCAGTTACAGTTTCACAAAAATTGAGGCCCCAGTAACAACAAAAGCTTCTGTGTAATACCAAAGTACCTTACAAACATTCCAATTTCATGGACTGCTTGCTGATATTACCTATTCTGGAAGGGTATTTATCTATAGGCCCATATAGATATTGGTTTTTAAATAGGAAAGATAGCAAACTGAATTTTTTCAAGTTTATTTATTTTGAGAGAGAGAGAGGGAGCCAGCGAGCACGAGTAGGGGAGGGGCAGAGAGAGAAAGGGAGAGAGAGAACCCAAGCAGGCTCTGCACTGTCAGTGCAGGGTCCAATGCAGGGTTCAAACTCATCAACCATGACATCATGACCTAAACTGAAATCAAGAGTCAGACACTCAATTGACTGAGCCACCCAGGCGCCCCCAAATGATTTAATATAGCTTACAAAATAATCTCTTGGGCTCTAAGTTGTTTGTGAGTCATTTTGCAGTAAGAGTGAAGTCATTTATCATGACTCAGAATTGATAGTTTCTAAGGCCCAATGATTAATAGGAACACCCCATTCCTGATATAAAGGATTTCATTTTCCCAGATGATCAAGAAAGCCAACTTTAGGGATTTCCAAATGTTTAACTCTTCCATTTCAAACAATTATATCCATTGGATCAATGTGTCTTGTATTTAGGCAATGTTTTGTAACTATCTTATCTTCCTAGGACCACATATAGGAAATAGTTCTTAAAAGTAGATGTTTTAAAGGATTTAGACTGTGATTCTGAAGGATTTATACTAAATCTTCTATTCACTCTGTACTCCATTCTAAAAACATGTACGGGCTAAAAAGATTTCCTCAATACTATATGAATTCAAAATTTGAGGTTTTGAACAAAGACTTTGATGATTTTGTAGTACATGTTTCTTCTACTCTCTTGCACTTCTGCAGCTCATGCTTGTGATGTAAGTGTTTGGTCTTCTATTAGAATGGGAATAGAAATAAGCCCTTAAAAACAAGCCTCAAAAATTCTTAACAGAATAACAATTAGTCCCTTACTATGCCATCATCTCTTACCTAAAGCATTTGGCTGCAGAGTTAAAAAAGAAAAAAAAAAGGCAGCTGTGAATTGTTTTAATGAAACACAAGCTAAAGGCTCATTTAAAACTTCTAACACAAAATATCTATATTAATTTGTGTCCTCATGCCTGAACTATATTACTATGACTAGCAAAATTTTTCTTCATTCAAGTTATGAATAATGTCATGGTCTACTAGGATTCATTGCTTATTCATATCCCAGTTTTCACCCATAGGAAAGTCACAATTGTGTTTATTCCCAAACAGAGTCTCATTTTGAGGGTCTGGGTTGGGACTACCCCATACCAAGAATTGTATCAGAGAGCTGTCAAAAGATGGAAACTATGCTAAATATTTCAAACAAGAGGAACTTACTCCAGGAAATTTATCATAAAGATGATAAAGATCTAAGGAACCAAACAGGAGACAGGTAGCTAACCCACAGATTAGTGATAGTACAATATCACTACCCATCTAAGGTTTGAAAGAACAGAGGAGGTGGTATTACCAGAGCCCAGGAATCAGACAAGTTCAAGGGAGGTTAATCAGGGCATCTCTGACCAGGGGAAGCTGGGGACTGGGAGAGGCTGTGTATCAGGACGTGGAGCCATGGAAGGGACACTGACAAAAACAGAGAAGGAGGGGGGGATACTCTCTTCCTTCTCCCTTCCTTCAACTATCTACTCCTCCACCGGAGCTTCCAGTTTGTTTATCATGCTTGGGAGCCAGTCAGCAACGGAGTCCGGAATATGTGGTTCCTTTACACATATTCCTTTCTTGACACATTGTTCGTTTCTCTACAGAGAAAGGCATAAAAGGGCAGGTAATGGATCTGAGAGTAAACAGGCAAATAACTGGCATGACAACCTACGTGCATGCATGCGCGCATACACCTACCTTTGAAATGAATTTGATATATTTACCTTACTTCTATATTATTCAAATCCCACTGTTAATTTCTCTAGTGGTACCTGTGCATTTTTGAAGTTATATATTTGAGAATAGTTTGCCAAAATGAAGGAGTAAATATGTGACGTCTGTATGTATATGATTAAAGAGAGAGAAATACATGTACATTTTTGCAGGGTGTTGGGGAGAGCAACTTAAAGACATAGGCATTTATTTAGTTATTCCACAAGTATATATTGAGCACCTACTAAGTATCACTGTCATTAGAATGTCAGTACATATTTATGAAATATATATAGTTGCCCATATATATGTTTCAAATGTAAATATATGTGAAACCCACATGCAAACACAATTAGATCATCAATGCTGAATGTGGCTGCTGAATTACCAGACTAGTCCAGCACTCTTGTGTCTCATCTAAAAGGGAGGTACAGTGTAGAAAGAAAAAGCAAAGAGTACAAAGCTGAAACTGGACTTTAATTTCTAAAACTGCCTTTAATTTTGTGAGTAATAGATTAACCTTTCTTGAATATTTTCCCCGTGTATGGTAGCTCTACAATTATATTACATGGCACCCAGAAATACAGACACATTTCACACCTTTCTTACTGGTGAAAGCTGTTCTTGCAGCTGATAATTTTCACTGAGATCTTTGTTTAGTGTTAGGCTCGTCTCCTCCAAACAACTTCTTGAAGAGCTGGTATAGTTCAATTTTTTCTCTTTTCTTTCTGCAAAATGGCTTTAAAGAAAATAAACCACAGGTGAGTTCTAAACTTTCCTTTGGCTTGATTCTCTTTTCATACAGTATCACTATGTAATCAGACAGAACTGACAGATTTTATTTCATTTTTTAAATATAAAAATATACAATCAAAGCTACCAGTAATTCTTTAAGCATGTCACCTTCTAGCAGCTTAAAAGATTATCTGTCCACATGACAAAATCTGTTTCTACTTTTTCTCAGATGCTCCCTTCTACATCTTCACTGGATCTTGCCTTTAATAAATTAGGGGTAAGGATCTCCCAATTTCCACAGCTTGATTTCCTTCTGATATAGTCAACTCATAAAGTCAAATTCCCATTGCTCCTAGGACATTAAGATAGCGATTTTAGCCATATCACTTTAAAACCGCTAAGTCTTTGATGGGGTTAAAGAGATAGATAAGCTGATAAAGAAGCTGGTTAGTAAATAAAGATGCAATAATAATTATAGTAGACTTGAAGAGAGATCAGTTAATTGAAGAATTTGTAAAAACCAGTTTTATGGCTCATTGCTTTTCATCAGATTTTATATTATGTATAGTTTTATACAGAATTCACTAAAACTGTTGACTAAAAGTTCCATGATTGGCCACTGAAGGCTATATATGACTTCGTAACACAGGAGGGAAAAGAACTTTCTGTAAGGTGTTGAGAGAATAACTTAAAGGCATGAGTATTTATTCTTTCTGTGAATATATATTGAGCACCTAGTAGGTATCACTGACATTGTGTTGGGCAATTGGGACACCTCTGTAAGAAAGACAGACATGCCTCTCTGTTCCATTTCCTCTTGCTGAGTAACAAATCACTCAAAATGTAGCAGCCTAAAGCAAACATTTTATTATGCTCATGGATTCTGTGGGTCAGCAGTTATGACAGTAGTACCAGAAGGGTAGTTTGTCTTTGCTTCTTGATGTCTGAGACCTCAGCTAGGAAGTTTCAATGGCTAGAGGCAAATTGATTGCTAGAGATTGGAATTATCAAAGACTTTTTACTCATATGTCTGGCATCTGGTGGGAATAATGTGAAGACTAGAGCTGCCAACTGGAATATTTAGCTTCTTTACAGCACAGGAGCTTCAGGGTAGTTGGACTTCATACATGGTGCTTCAGGGTTCAAAATGCAATTATTCCAGTGAACAAGGAGGGAATTGCATTGCCTTTTATTATCTAGTCTGTGAAGTCGTGAAGTGTCACTTCTGATGTGTTCTATTGTCAAAGTATTCATAGGCTTTCCCCAATTCAAAGAGTGAGGCATTAAATTCCACTTCTTCATGGGAAAATCACATGGTCACATTGTAAAACCCATGTGGGTTAGGTGGTATTATTGCAATCATCTTTGAAATACAATCTATGATAGACTTATTCTTACAGAGTTAGGATTACTGGATAATTTATTTATTAATAAAATAATCACAAATTAGTGAACTGAGTGAATAAGGAATGGAATGTGGTTATAAACGTACAAATAACAGGAATATGACCCAAAATGAGGACTGTGCAAAGTTTTCCTGAGGAACCAACCCTTGACTTCATCAAAATGATGAACAAGAATTAATCAAGCAAGGTGTTTGGAGGTGGGATGTAGAAGAAAGAGCATTTCAAATGCAGATAATAACTCATGCAAAGGTCCTATAGCAGAAGTGACTATGACTTGTACAAGGACCCAAAAGGAAGACTCAAGGAACTGAAGCACATAAGAGAGAATGTGACACATGGAACTCTGTAGACCAGCAGAGCCCAGTTAGAAAGTCTGAGTTATCTCAGTCTGCTCATATCTTAGATGAACAAACAGATTTAGAGACAAAAGTAGCTGAGATGAAACTTGAACCTAGGACTCCTGACTGCTCTTTCATCTAGTCCCAGCTCAACATACCCAGAGAATATTGAAAGCTTATATATTTTTATTATCCTATAGTAGAAAAAAAGCTTAGGTACCTTGTGTATCTGAAGCTCCATAGAAAGAAATAGATCTTCTCTGCAAACTTTCTGAAATAATTTTAGAAACAATTTTGACAAGTTAAACCTAGAAAGATAAATCTTTTATAATACATTAATATAAAACAATGGTTGGACAAACTTCTCTTTAATTTTCAGAGAGGTGAGGTACCGAAAGAAACTATTTGCTTCCTTTGTAAAACCAAGAACTACCCTTCCTATTCAATGTATCTGAAACACCTGTGAATATACTTCTGAATGTTTTCATTTCAATTATATCCCAAGCCATCTGAGACATCAATGGCTACCAAGATCACTAATTTTAATAAATCCTAATACTGAGTGGATACAATAGGATTCCATGCTCCAAGTTTATCAATACTTATTTGAAATGTTATGTTGAGGAATGATGTTTTATCAATGGCTTTACATCTTTACAAAATAAGCCATAGCTGAATTCATGACCAAGTTATTTTCAGCCTTAGAATGTGTACTGATAATACATCAAAGAGTGGATAATTTTGGTGAAGTTTGGTATGAGAATCATTGGTAATCCATAACAGTTCTCATTGTCCTATAGTACAAATGTTCTATAACTTAACAATGACCATATTTTTATTTTTTCCTTAGAAAATTAGTGGTTCTTTAATGGATGATCATATTCCAGTCACCCCTCACACCCCCTGTACACACATAAAAGTCATAACTAATTTGACAATCACTGAGAAACCAATCTTAGAAAAGTCAGTATAAATTGATTTGTGTCATATGCCCGGGTGACCATGTAACCTAATTTGGCTAAAACAGTCCTGGTTTGTAGCTATTGTGTCCTGGCGTCATTATTAACAGTGCCTCTTCACAGAGTGAAACATAGAATCTGCTGTTCTGGATTGGATGATGCTTAACTCCTCATCAGTAATCTATTGTAATTAGCTCTGCTCAAAGATTGAGTATATTAGATTTTCGCTCTACCATTTAAACTGAAAAATGAAATCAGACTCCTATGATTAACAGTGAATGCTGAAACTGAAAATTCATGAAGTAGAAAGAAGTGGGAGGGTCATGATGGGCCGTGAGTGAGTCAATATTATGAGTAACTCAAATTTATGAATAAGTAGGTGCTCCAAAGTTAAGAAAAAATCTTCAAAATAGAGAGTGAGAAATTAGTTTGGAGGAAAGAGGAGAAAAGACTTACAAAGGAAAGCAACATGTTTTATGTAAGAGTGGAAACTCATAGTGAATAATCATAAGATCCCAATGACAAACCCATCTGCCATGAGGCAGAGTCTCATTCCAGTGCCAGTTCTAGGACTCCTATGAGATATTTTCTCCCTTAGTGATTATCCTAGTTGAAGTTTCCCTAGAAGCAGATCTTAGTAAAAGAATTTCATTGCAGGTAGTTTATTTGGTAAGTGATCCCAGGAAGCACTGGTAGGGGGATGGAGAATTGAGACAGAGAAGGGAAGGAAGCTAATAGTGGTATGTTTCTGAGTATTAATATTACTGCTATAGGAAACAGGAGCTCAATATGCTGGGGACCCATGGAAAACGGTATAAAGGACAACACATGGTGAAAGGAAGCTGAGATATTTATTCACTACTCTCATTCACTGTCGGTAAATGGTTGCTCCCAGGCCTGTTAATTCCTTGGCATTTCTGGCCTGCCCCTTGTGTGGACTGGGCATGCTCCTGTGGCCAGAGGAAATTCTGAGACAGATAATCCCATGTGCTTGAATTAAGACACCATGGACAGGAACACTGAGTGCTAAAATGATATAGATGGGCATTGATAGAACCTATATTGATATTTCAAGTAGTCTCAATGTTTCACTTTACTGCTACAGAAATTGCCTGTGACAGTACCCAACCACTTACTTATTTCATTGTTGCTTTCCTAAAATACTAACTGAAGAGCATCTGTCATACTATCAGATTTTATTATTTAATTGGGATAATGGAAATAAGCAGTACAGATCACTTTAGTAGGGGTATTTGACAATAGTGGCTTCTTAATTTATAGAAGATGTGAGAAACACTGATTTGTTAATATGAACATAGTGATGTTGAAATTTCCTTCAAATTATATTTCTACTTGTTCAGTGTTGATGAGAATAATTTTCTTTTAAAAAAGAAAAGTAGATGGGGCACCTGGGTGGCTCAGTCAGTTAAGCGTCCGACTTCAGCTCAGGTCATGATCTCACAGTTAGTGGGATTGAGCCCCGTGTCAGGCTCTGTGCTGAAAGCTAGCTCAGAGCCTGGAGCCTGCTTCGGATTCTGTGTCTTCCTCTCTCTCTCTGACCCTCCCCTGCTCACGCTGTCTCTCTCTCTCTCTCTCTCTCTCTCTCTCAGAAATAAAGCATTAAAATTAAAAATTAAAAACATAAAGAAAAGTAGAATAAAATATTTGCTTTCTTTCTCAGTGAAATCTGCCTACATGTAATGGTAGAAAAATAAACTGTCTTACATTATTGTTTGTAACTAAAAAACAAAATAAAAAAAATGAAGATTTATATCCACAATATGGATAATGAATCCTGACCAAGCTAGCTGAAAATCTAATATCCACTTTTTGGGTCAGATGACAAAATCTTTCCATCACCATCATTGAGGCCTATCTTTATTCAGCCTTTCATTTAACTTTAGCCCACCGCAACAGATTTCTTCTTCAATATAATATAATTACTACACTTGATAACATCCATTGTTGGGGCACCTGGGTGGCTCAGTTGGTTAAGCATCCAACTTCAGCTCAGGTCATGATCTCACTGTCCGTGGGTTCGAGCCCCACATCAGGCTCTGTGCTGACAGCCCAGAGCCTGGAGCCTGCTCTGAATTCTGTTTCTCCCTCTCTCTCTGCCCCTCCCCTGCTCATGCTCTGTCTCTCTCTGTCTCTCAAAAATGAATAAATGTTAAAAAAAATTTTAAAAAACATCTACTGTTATAGAAGCAACTGAACCATTTATATAAAAATGTTCCATCTACCTACCCACCCTGCTATTTGGCAACCTAGTTTAGAAGAAATCTTGCACATTACCAAAAGATGGTTTGCTCCATCCATGAGCAAATAGGATGGTTTATTGGTAATGTGCTAGGGCCAGAGCCTTGACAGCCAGTTTTGCACATATTTTCTTCC
Organism: Hyaena hyaena; assembly: GCF_003009895.1. NCBI lineage: Eukaryota > Metazoa > Chordata > Mammalia > Carnivora > Hyaenidae > Hyaena > Hyaena hyaena. Next base: position 101,618 of record NW_024081842.1, read on the forward strand.
ATTCTTTGTTCAGTGACATCATGTTAGTAGCATAAAACTTACCATACTGTAAGTATTTATACCATGGGAATTGGCAAACTTGATGACTCAGACCTCTTTGTTTCCTGATGGCCTGTTGCTAAAAATTTACCAGCCTATCACCCATTTTTATTTTCTTTTCTCTTTTTCTTTTCCTCCAGCTTTACTGAGATGTTATTGACATATGATATACATAAGTTTAAGATATGTATTGTGACGATTGGATACACCTCTGTCACCTCACATAATTACCATTTTTTGTAGTGATAACATTTAAGATCTACTCTATTAACAACATTCAAGTAGATAGTGCAGTATTGTTAATTATAGTCACTAAACTCTACATTAGTTCCCCAGAACTTATTCATATAGCTGGGAGTTTGTACCATTCAACCAACATTTCCAATATTTACCCCATGCCTCGACCCCTAACAACCACCATTCTACTCTCTTAAGAGTTCAGCTATTTTAAATTCCATATGTAATTGAGAGCACATGGTATTTGTTGTTCCTTGTCAGAGTTATTTCATTTAGCATAATGCCCTAAAGGTCAATCGATGCTGTCAAAGGCAGGATCTCCTTTTTATGGCTGAATAATATTCCTCTGTGTCTGTGTGTCTGTGTGTGTGTGTGTGTGTGTGTGTGTGTGCGCGCTAATTTTATTTATTCATTCATCCATCAGTAGAAACAGGTTGTTTCCATGACTTAGCTATTATGAATAATGCCACAATGAACACAGGGGTGCAGATATTTCTTTGAGATTAGTGATTTCACTTCCATTGAATATATACTCAAAAGTGGGATTGTTGGGTCATATGGTAGTTCTATTTTTCCCCCATTTTACTATATGGGGGATATAATTGACATACAGTACTGTACAGGTTTAAGGTATGCAGCATAATGATTTGGCTTATATATATTATGAAATGATTACCACGACAAATTTAGTTAATATCCATCATCTCATATAGATAGAAAACAGGGAAAAAAAGATTTCTCCTTAGGGGGAGTATTTTTGGGATTAACTCTCCTAACAACTTACAAATATATCATACAGGACTGTTGCTGTAGTTACCATGTTGTACATTAGATCTGTAGTACTTATAACTAAAAATTTCCTACCTTTTGACCACCTTTATCCAAATTCTCCCTTCCCTCCACCCCTACCTTTGCTAAACACAAATCTCATCTCTTAGACTATGCACTTGTTTTTTTTTTTTTTTAATGTTTTTTAGATTCCACATGTAAGATCATACAGTATTTGTCTTTCTCTGACTTATTTCACTTACCACAATACCCTTAAGGTCATGTTGTCACAAATGGCATGATTGTCTTCTTTTGTATGACTGAATAATATTCCATTGTATATGTATACAAAACGTTTTTCCATTCATCCATCAATGGACACATAGGTTGTTTCCATGTCTTGGCTATTATAAGTAATGCAAGAGCAAATATCTCTTCAACATGGTATATTCATTTCCTTTCATCGTGTAACTAGGAGTGGAGTTGCTGATTCGTAGGGTAGTTTTATTTCTCAATTTTTTAAAGAACCTCCATACAGTTTTCCATAGTGGCTGCATCAATGTGCATTCTTACCAAGAGTACATAAGGGTTCCATTTTCTCCTCTTTCTTTCCAACACTTGTGATCCCTTGACTTTTTTTTTTCAATAGTTTACTGTTAAGTTGGTTTCCATATAACACCCAGTGCTCATCCACAAGTGCCCTCCTCCATGCCAATCACCTCCCTTCCCCTCTACCCCACCCCCATCAGCCCGCAGTTTGTTCTCAGCATCCAAGAGTGTCTCATGGTTTGCCTCCCTCCCTCTCCCCAACTATTTTCCCTCTTTTTCTCCCCCATGGCCCTCCGTTAAGTTCCTCCTAATCCACCTATACATGCAACCATATGATATTTGTCCTTCTCTGCCTGACTTATTTTGCTCAGTATAATATCCTCAAGTTCCATCCACATTGCTACAAATGGCCAGATTTCATTCTTTCTCATCGCCATGTAGTATTCCATGGTATAGATAAACCACATCTTCTTGATCCATTCATCAATTGATGGACACTTAGGCTCTTTCCATGATTTGACTATTTTTGAGAGTGCTGCTATGAACATTGGGGTACATGTGCCACTATGCATCAGCACTCCTGGATCCCTCAGGTAAATTCCTAGCAGTACTATTGCTGGGTCATTGGGGACTTCTACTGTTATTTTGTTGAGGAGCCTCCACCCTGTTTTCCACAGGGGCTACACCAGTAGACATTCCCACCAACAGTGTAGGAGAGTGCCTGTTTGTCCATATCCTCACCAGCATCTAGAGTCTCCTGATTTGTTCATTTTAGCCACTTTGACCAGGGTGAGGTGGTATCTCAGTGTAGTTTTGATTTGTATTTCCCTGATGAGGATTAACGCTGAGCATCATTTCATGTGTCTGTTGGCCATCTGGATCACCTCTTTGGAGAAGTGTCTGTTCATGTCTTCTGCCCATTTCTTCACTGGATTATTTGTTTTTCAGGTGTGGAGTTTGGTGAGATACTTATAGATTTTGGATACTAACCCTTTATCTGATATGTCATTTGCGACTATCCTTTCCCATTCCATGATTGCCTATTAGTTTTATGGATTGTTTCCTTTGCCGTGCAGAAGCTTTTTATCTTGATGAGGTCCTAATAGTTCATTTTTGCTCTTGATTCCCTTGCCTTTGGGGATGTGTCAAGTAAGAAATTGCTGCAGTTGAGGTCAAGGAGGCTGTTTCCTACTTCCTCCTCTAGGGTTTTGATGGATTCCTGTCTCACATTCAGGTCCTTTATCCATTTTGAGTTTATTTTTGTGTATGGTGTGAGAAAATGATCTAGTTTCATTCTTCTGCATGTTGCTGTTCACTTCTCCCAGCACCATCTGTTAAAGAGGCTGTCTTATTTCCATTGGATACTCTTTCCTGCTTTGTCAAAGACTAGCTAGCCGTCCAATTTGGGTCAATTCTGAGTTCTCTATTCTATTCCACTGATCTATGTGTCTGTTTTTATGCCAATACCATACTGTCTTGATGATGACAGCTTTGTAGTAGAGGCTAAAGTGTGGGATGGTGATACTTCCCATTTTGGTATTCTTCTTCAATATTACTTTGGCTATTCGGGGTCTTTTCTGGTTCCATACGAATTATAGGAGAGTTAGTTCTGGCTTTGGGAAGAATTTGGTGCAAATTTGATTGGGATTGCATTGAAGGTATAGATTGCTTTAGGTAGTAATGACATTTTAACAATATTTATTGTTCTGATCCATGAGCATGGAATGTTTTTCCATTTCTTTGTGTCTTCTTCAATTTCCTTCATAAGTTTTCTATAGTTTTCATCATATAGATCTCTTATATCTTTGGTTAGGTTTATTCCTAGGTATTTTATGTTTTTTTGTGCAATTGTGAATGGGATCAGTTTCTTGATTTCTCTTTCTGTTGCTTCATTGTTGGTGTATAAAAAAGCAACCAATTTCTGTATATTGACTTTGTACCCTGTGACTTTCCTGAATTCATAGATCAGTTCTAGTAGGCTTCTGGTGGAATCTGTCAGGTTTTCTATGTGGAGTATCATGTCGTCTGTGAAAAGTGACAGTTTGACTTCTTTGGCAGTTCTGATGCCTTATATTTACTTTGGTTGTCTAACTGTTGATTCTAGGACTTCCAGCACTATGTTACACAAGAGTGGTGAAAGTGGATATCCCTGTCATGTTCCTGGTTTCAGGGGGAAAGCTCTCAGTTTTTCCCTGTTGAGGATGATGTTAGCTGAGGGCTCTCATAAATGGCTTTTGTGATGTTTAAGTAAGTTCCTTCTATCCCGACTTTCTCGAGGGTCTTTATTAAGAAGGGATGCTGTATCTTGTCAAATGCTTTTTCTGCATCTATCGACAGGATCGTATGGTTTTTATCTTTTCTTTTGTTGATGTCATGTATTACATTGATTGATTTGTGAATATTGAACCAGCCCTGTAACCCAGGAATGAATCCCACTTGATCTTGGTGGATAATTCTTTTTATGTGAAGTTGGATTTGATTTGCAAGTATCTTGTTGAGGATTTTTGCATCCATATTCATCAAAGATATTGGCCTGTAGTTCTCTTTTTTTGTTGGGTCTCTGTCTGGCTTGGGAATCAAAGTGATGCTGGCTTCATAAAATGAGTCCAGAAGTTTTCCTTATATTTCTATTTTGTGGAATAATTTGAGAAGAATGGGTATTAATTCTGTTTTAAATGTCTGGTAGAATTCCCCAGGGAAACCATCTGGCCCAGGGGTCTTATTTGTTGGGAGAGTTTTGATAACTGATTCGATTTCTTTACTAGTTATGGGTCTGTTCAGATTTTCTCTCTCTTCCCCTGTGAATTTTGGTAGTGAGTGTGTCTTTAGGAATTTGTCCATTTCTTCTAAGTTGTCCAATTTGTTGGCATATAATTTTTCATAGTATTCCCTGATAATTGCTTGTATTTTGAGGGGTTCGTTGTAATCAGTCCATTTTCATTCATTATTTTGTCTATTTGAGTGCTCTCTCTTTTCTTTCTTTTTTTAAAAAATAGTTTATTGTCAAGTTGGTTTACATATAACACCCAGTGGTCATAGCAACAAGTGCCCTCCCCCATGCCCATCACCCCCCTTCCCCTCTCCCCCACCCCTGTCAGAGGGAGGGAGGCAAACCATGAGAGACTCTTGAATGCTGAGAACAAACTGAGGGCTGATGAGTGCTCTCTCTTTTCTTTTTGAGAAGCCTGGCTAGAGGTTTGTCAATTTTGTTTACATTTTCAAAAAACCAACTCTTGATTTCATTGATGTTTCAACTGTTTTTTGGTTTCTATATTGTTTATTTCTGCCTTTATGTTTATTATTTATCTGCTCCTACTGGGTTTGAGGTGCTCTTGTTGCTCTCCTAGTTCCTTTAGTTGCGCTGTTAGATTTTGTGCTTGCGCTTTTTCTAATTTCTTGAAATAGACCTGGAGTGCAATGTACTTTCCTCTTAGGACGGCCTTTGCCACATCCCATAGTTTGGGTTATTGGATTTTCATTTTCATTTGTTTCCATAAATTTTTTAAATTTCTTCTCTAATTGCCTGATTGACCCATTCGTTCTTTAGTAAGGTATTCTTTAACCTTCATGTTTTTGGAGGTTTTCCAGACTTCTTCCTGTAATTGATTTCAAGTTTCATAGCATTGTGATCTGAAAGTGTGCATGGTATGATCTCAATTCTTTTATATTTATTGAGGGCTGCTTTATGTCCCGGTATGTGATCTATCTTGGAGAATGTGCCATGCACACTTCAGAAGAAAGTGAATTCCCTGACCTCAGGATACAGAGTTCTAAATATATCTGTCATCCATCCGGTCCAATGTGTCATTCAATTCCATTGTGTCTTTATTGATTTTCTGTCTAGTTGATCTCTCCATTACTGTAAGTGGAGTATTAAAGTCCCCTGCTATTAGCACATTCTTATCCATAATAGTGTTTCTGTTTGTGATTAATCGTTTTATGTATTTGGGTGCTCCCACATTCAGTGTGTAGACATTTAAATTGTTAGCTCTTCCTGATAGATAGACCCTGTAAGTGTCATATAATGCCCTTCCTCATCCCTTGTTACTGTCTTTACTTTAAAGTCCAGTTTGTCTGATATAAGTATAACTACTCCAGCTTTCTTTTGACTTCCAGTCGCATGATCAGTATTTCTCCATCCCCTTACGTTCAATCTGAAGGTGTCCTCAGGTCTAAAATGAGTGTCTTGTAGATAGCAAATAAATGGATTTTGTTTTTTTTATCCATTCTGCTCCGCTATATCTTTTGAATGGGTCATTTAGCCCATTTACATCCAGTGTTATTAGTGAAAAATATGGATTTAGAGTCATTGTGTCCTTTGTAGGATTCATGATTGCCGTGGTGTCTCTGGTACCTTGCTTTCCTTGCAACATTTCCCTCATAGAGTTCCCCTCAGGATTTCTTGTAGGGCTATTTAGTGGTGAGGAATTCTTTCAATTTTTGTTAATTTGGAAAGACTTTTATCTCTCCTTCTATTCTGAATGACAGGCTTGCTGGATAGAGGATTCTTGGCTGCATATTTTTTCTGTTCATCACATTGAAGATTTCCTGCCATTCCTTTCTGCCCTGCCAAGTGTCAGTCGATAAGTCTGTCACCACTCTGATAGGTTTCCATTCGTGTCTTAGGGCCCTTTTCTCCCTAGCTGCTTTCAAAATTCTCTCTTTGTCCTTATATTTTGCCATTTTCACTATGATATGTCGTGCAGAAGATCGATTCAAATTACGTCTGAGGGGAGTTCTCTGTGCCTCTTGTATTTCAACGTTTACTTCCTTCCCCAGGTTGGGGAAGTTCTCTGCTATAATTTGTTCCAGGACTCCTTCAGCACCTTTCCCTCTCTCTTCCTCTTCTGGGATTCCTATGATACAGATATTGTTGTGTTTGACTGTATCACTGAGTTCTCGAACTCTTCTTTCATGTTCCTGGGTCAGTTTAGCTCTCTTTTTCTCAGCTTCCTCTTTTTCTCTTATTGTGTCTTCTAAATCACTTATTCTCCTTTCTGCCTCTTCAATCCGTGCATTGGATACCTCCATTTTATTATGCATCTCATTTATAGCATTTTTTAATTCATCACAACTATTTTTAAGCTCCATAGTCTTTGCAGCAATAATTTCTCTGATGTCTTCCATGCCTTTTTCAAGCCCAGCGATTAATTTTACGACTGTTGTTCTAAATTCTTGTTCAGTTGAATTGCTTATATCTGTTTTGAGTAGTTCTTTAGCTGTCATTTTTTCCTGGAATTTCTTTGGAGGAGAGTTCTTCCGTTTCATCATTTTGGTTAGCTTTCTATCTTTTGTTAGTTTTAAAAGCTTGTTATGCTCTCTGCACCTGCAAGTGCTACTTTACTAAAGAAGGCTCTTTGACTCTCCAGGTCCTGTTTGTTCAGGAAGTGTTCTTTAAATGCTGTCTCTTGGTTTCTCTTGTTGAGACCTTGGTTATTTTATTTCCCTAGTCGGAGTGGTATTTGGGACTCTCTACCATGAGTACTTTGGCTTGTTTCTTGAGGTAGCCTCTTTTGGATCCAATCTCCCTGTGCCACGGGCATAGCCAAGGTGGGCCATGCTCTATAAATCCAAGCCAGGCCTCATTTCCAGATCTTAGTCTGCACGCCCCATTGATATCGACAGAAATATAAACCGGCAGGCAAGTCCCTCCGAACAGTTTCACGTCTCTAGCCTCCCCCCTGGGAATTGGGCCACTCGAGAAGCACAGTGGCGTGGCTTCAGGCGCTGCTGATTCCCCTCCAGGTCGAGCTGGCGAGTGGGGAGCAGTTTCTCCCGGGGTCTCCTGTGACTAGTGTGTCTTGCTCAGGGTCAGCTGGACAGCAGGAAACTGGATCTCTGTGTGTCCTGAGCAGAGGTTTTTCTCTTCTCCAGTGGCAGGGACAGTGTCTTGAGCAGTTATAGCCACTCTTTCTTTTCCCCTTAGACTCACCACGATTTCCTGCAAAGGGGGCTCCCTCCCCTCCCTTCGTGTCCCCAGTCCCGGCCCGTTTTTATCTTCCCCAGTTTGCACTCACGCTATAATTTTTCTCAGTGGACTCTGTCTCCTTTTCCTCTCAAACTCCGGGACTCTGTAAGGGTTCCTATGGTTTTATACCTTCTCCGTTTGAGTGATGGGGGCGAGTGAAATGTACGGAGCTCCCTACTTCTCCACCATCTTGCCTTCAGCCAATCCCTTGAGTTTTTTATGATAACCTTTCTAATAGGTGTGGAGCAATATCTGATTGTGATTTTGATTGACATTTCCTTGATGATGACTGATATTGAGCATATTTTCATGTATCTGTTGGGCATATGTATGTCTTCTTTGGAAAAACGTCTATTCACATGTTCTGCCCATTTTATAAATCGGATTGTTTGTTTTTTGCTATTGAGTTGTATGAATTTCTTATGTATTTTAGATATTAACCCCTTATCAGATAGATCGTTTGCACACATTTTCTCCCATTCCATAGGTTACTTCATCATTTGGTTGGCTGGTTCTTTTGCTGTGAAAAAGCTTTTTACTTTGACCTAGTCCCACTTGTTGATTTTTACCTTTGTTACGTATGTTCTTGGCGTTATATAGAATAAATAATTGCCAAGACCAATGTCAAGATGTTTTTTCTCTCTGTTTTCATCTAGTACTTTTATAGTTTAAGGTCTTACATTTAATGTTTTAATTCATTTCAAGTTAATTTTTGTGAGTGATGTTGAGATAGTGGTCATTGTATTCTTCAACTCTAGGATTTCTGTTTGATTTGTTTTAATGGTTTCTATTTCTTTTTTTGAACTTCTCATTTTGTATGTGCATTGTTTTCCCAATTTAATTTGGTTGTGCATCTGTGTGTTCTTGTAGTTCACTGAATTTCTTTAAAAGGATTATTCTGAATTATTTGTCAGTTCATAGATCTCCATTTCTTTAGGGCCAGTCACTGGAGTTTGTTTCCTTTGGTGGTGTCATGTTTCCTTGATTATTTACAATAATTTGTGACCTTGTGTTGACATCTGCACATTTGAAGAAGTAGGCACCTCTTCCAGTTTTTATATACTGGCTTCAGGAGGCAAAGCCTTTCCCCAGTCAACCCGGTCACAGATTACATGTGAATCATCTGGTGGTATCTGTGGGTGGGCTTGCTGCTGGCTTTCTTGGGCAGGCAGATCTAGTTCCTGGGTCAGCAGATGAGCAGGCCTGGTGCTTGGATATACAGGGGCCATTCTGGTTCCTGGGTTAGCAGATGAATGGACTGAAGCTGGGTTCACTGGGAGAGACCTGACGCCTGAGTCTGCAGTGATCAGAATGGGATCTGGGTCTGTGTGGGTACACCTGTATCCTGCATTCAAAGGAGCCAACTGGACATTGGAGACCACTGAGATAGGCCCAGTATCTTGGTCCCTGGGGACCAATCCAGGGGAACTGGTTTCATAGTAGCTGGCCTGGAGGCTGTGCCCATGGAAGCCAGCTGGAAATCTCAGTTTGCAGGACCTGGTCTATGGGTCTCTCAGGGCTGGTTTGGTGCTGAGGTCTGTGTTGAAGCTTGGCATTTATTTTACTCTTCTCCCATGGGAGGGTATCTCTCTCCACGGTGGGCTGCCCAGGCTTGGGAGAGGGGTGATAGGATAATGGGAATCTATCTCTTCTCTCTTCACTGTGTCTTTTTTTATGTATATACTTCATTTAGGTGTGTTAATCCCTCACCTGGAATCCTTAGCTTTTGTGAAGATACTTTTGTGTGTGGATAATTTCTTAAATTGACGTTTATGGGAGGCGATAGGCACTGGAAATTCCTATACTGCCATTTTGTTGATATCACTTACTCCCTTTCTGAGAGTCATTTTCAAAGGTTCATCATATCACAGAACCACGGAGTTGAAAAAGCCTTTAGAAATTATCTAATGCAGCCTCTCCCTAGTGCAAATAAAATTGCTCTACATCAATAGATGGGCATCTCTTTTTGGCTTTAAGTAGCTAAAAATATTTCTGTGGAGTATTTTTTTTCTGAGCAGGAGATAAATTGGAATTTATTTATAGTGACATACTTTGGTTAGGGATGAGATTTCTGAAACTCCCAGTCAAGCTATTAAAATACATTAGTATGTTCATCCAAATTTGATCTTTTTTTTGTCCTCAGCACAGTTTATTATTTTCACCTAATTAAGAAAATAACATGTATGTGGACATAAATAAGATTTAAATAACTAGCCACTCATCTTGTCTTCTGAATAGGATGGTTCGAGTCTATTATTAAAATAATGGGACTTTAGGAATAATTAACCATTTTAATACAAACTCCATTTAGAATTAATTTTACTACATGATAAACTAACAGCCACAATCATTTAAAATCCTCAGAGCCATTTTACAAATATAAAACAATAAAAAATGCTTACAATAGGTGTTTATAAGTTAAAGCAATTCCAGCGAGTGATTAAGGCTTTTTCTAGTAAGACAAATTTTTTTCTAGACCTCAGCTGTTGGGTTTGGGTTTTCTTACGACAGGTGTTCTCTGGAATTATGCTGCTTTTTTTTTTTTTTTAATTGTGGTCAAACACACATAAGATAAAATTTACCTTTTTAACCATTTTTAAGTATGCAGATCAGTGACATTAAGTACATTCACATTGCTGTGCAACCATCAACACCATGCACCTCCGGAACTTTTTTCTTCTTCCAAAACTAAAACTATACTCATTAAATAATAAATTCCTGTTCTCTGCAACCCCCAAACCCTGACAACCACTATTCTATTTCTTCTTTATGAGTTTGACTATTCTAGGTATTTCATGTAATCACCATCATTTAGTATTTGTCCTATTTTGACTGGCTTATTTGAAAATGTGCTTCTTAATTCTTCCTTTCAAATTCTCTAAAACTGGTGCATCATGTCAGGTGCTGCTGCTTTTCACTGAACTCAAGTTCTGGTGAAAATGCATGTGTATCTAATGTATAGAAAGCCCACTAATGGTTAGAAAACAACACTACCACATATCTCACCTTTGGCCAAAAAAAAAAAAAAAAAAAAAAAAAAAGTCATTTCCTTGTCCTTGCAAGGAGGTTCACAGAAGGCCCATCCAGGTGCTTTATATAAAAATAACATTTCCCTCCAGCTACCTAGCCTAGATTTTAAGTTCCGTAAAATTAGTTACTTGGAAGGAAAATGCTGAATAAACACATTCTAAGGATGTGGCAAGGTAGTAAGCCTGTTTTTGTTCAGGGATATGTCCATCCCTCAAGAGCAAGTTTTTATTGGTTTCTGCAAGTGCTGGTTATCCCATTTCCTTGTTAGTGATTATTCTGGAGGGAGGTGTGAGCCCCAGTTTTGCCAGTAACTGAGGGGAGGTCAGCCACAGGGGTTCTAAGAAAGAGTATCTTGCTCTTAAAAAATATTCACCTGGGAAGCAGCAGTCCTTTTCCTTTTTCAAGGCATTTTCACACCTATATGTTATGCCATCATGTGACTGTGAGGAATGCTGGCCTTAGGTACATAGCTACCATACTGAGAATGACAGAGCAGAAAGAGAAAAATCTTTAGGATTGAAAGTTTTAGTGAGTTACTGGATTAACTAACCCTGGAATAACCCCACCTCAAGACTTCATGTTATGTGAGATAACAATAATGTTTAAACCAGCTGAAATGGATTTGTCTGTTACTTGCAAGCTCTTAACTGATAAAGGCAGATTGTCACATGGTGGTTTCCCATGGAGGCAGATTCTTAGCTGGAGTTTACTTCACAGCAGGTTTATTAAGCAATATCTTATGGAAAGGAGTGAAAAGAAACAGAACTTGGCAAAGTTAAAGCTGTGAAGTAGGCAATGACAGTTATGAGTGACCTCATGGAAAGGTCCTAGCTAAGCTTAGATAGCCAGGTCTTTATACCTCCATTTCCATTAGTCTTTGGAATGCATGCCCTCTCAGAAGGCTGTAACCTGGAGCGTAGGGACTGTCTATAGCCAAAGCAGTCCCTGAAGGGGCAATGGAAAGCTTTCTTCAATTAGTGTTCCTTAGCAGCTGAGGCAAGAACTTTTTCATCTAAGGGGGTAGGGGGTCAGGATGGTATAAGACAATGCCCACCACACATAATTACTGAGGTCATTCAAAGAATGGACAACTGTCCCAGGCTGGGGAAAAAATATATGCCTGAGTCACTGGACCTTCTTAACTTCTAGTAGGCTATGGCTTATGCTAGTGAGAGCAGTCATGTATTTTTTGCCATATTTGCTTTCATTTAACTTTCTTCTGCTTAATTTCCAAAGGCTAATAGTTGAATTACCATAAATATTCATACATTGCAACTAAGCTATTGTCCATTCATAGTCAATGCAATCAAATCAGTTTGGTGTTTACTGAGTGACCAATTAACCTTGCTTGACTTCCTTGCTGCCCAGTCTCCCTCTTGAAACTCTCCCTTGGCTTGCCACATGCCTGACTCGGTCTCAGCCCCTATGTCATCTCTTTCTCTTGATCTCTTGTCACAGATGTTCTCTGAGGCACCATCTTTGGTACTGACTTGATTCTCTCATTAATATTTTACTTATTGAGCATGCCCTGCCCATGGCTCTCAATGTCCTAGAAGCCTACCAAATTCTCAGATGATTTCCAGCCTTGACCTTTAAACCAGACATCAGCACTTTATCTTAAAGGACCTCCTAGATAACTTTCCAGGTCCTAACCACTTCCAACTTAATACAATCTAGAAATACTTGATTATCATTCATTATAAAATAAGCTCATCTTTCTAACTTCCTAATTTTATTGATTCTGTCATTTCTCAGTCACCCTCATTCAAAATCTTGGATTCACACTTGAAAGCTGGAAAGACAGGGAAGAGTTACTCATTTACCTTATTTGATTGATTAGTCTTTAAAATCTATTTCTCTTCTTCACTATCTTTGTCTGGGCACTTGTTCTTATTTTGATAATACTTAAATATACCACTGTAATAATACTTCACACACCAAATTCTAATTACTGTACTTATTTTTTACTTTTTTTCCCTACTAGACTGAAAACTTCTTGAAAGCAGGAACTGTATTATTCTTTGGGTTCCTATTGTTTACAACACACTTACATACACTAGGTACTCAATAAGTGTTTTCGGAACAAATGAATAAGTTATCCTAGTCCAAGACTTCGTCACTTCTGCACTGCATCAGTGGCCTCTTTGTAGATATTCTAGATGTGCTGCACACATTCCCTCTATTCTTTTCTTATTTCAGCTGCAGCTGTGCTGGATAGTTAGTGTAGGATCAGACTTCTGCCAACACTTCCCACCTCAGGTGCCTTGAACTTCTCCATGCCTAATTGCCTCCACGTTGTTCTGAAGCTTTTGGAAATTGTTCATTCAAAGGGTGTATGCAGCCCAGATGTGTAGGGGTGAAAAAGTCCCTTTTTCTCTACCCTTTTAGTTTAGCATCTGAGGTCCTGCAAATTAAATGGACAAAAGACAATTTTTTTGGAGAAAACACATACAATTTTTGTTTAGTATTAATATTTTTACATGGTATGGGGGTCTCACAGAGAACGAAATGAAAAAAACTCAAAAAAGGCACTGAGACCTGGAAGCTTATATACAATTTTAACAAAGGGACATAAATTTGGAGAAGTGACAAAAGAAAAGGGTTTTGAGGGGCTCCTGGGTGGCTCAGTCGGTTGAGCCTCCAACTCTTGATTTTGACTTAAGTCATGATCTCATGGTTCTTGAGATCAAGCCCTGCATCGGGCTCTGCACTGACAGCGAAGAGCCTGCTTGGGATTTTCTCTCTCCCTCTCTTTCTGCCCCTCCCCTACTCGCACAGGTGCATATTGTCTCTTTGTCTCAATAAATAAATAAATAAATAAATAAATAAATAAATAAAAGGGTTTTGAGCTTCTAAGGGCAGTAAATTGTGGGAAGGTAAATATATGGGGAAAATTAATGCAAGAGAAGAGTTCTTTAATAAGGGTTATTACACAGATTCCTCTTGGTGTCATCATTGGAAGGGTAAGAGTCTAGAGTCATCTCTAGTGATTAAGAATAGTTCTGCCCCTCCTGTTGAGAGAGGGGAGGGGAAACACCTTCACAAAGGGAAATTTATGCCCTGCTTTAGGACAAATGGGGGAGGGTAGAGAGCTTTGTTCTGTGTCGCTTTTTTTCAGTTGTCTTCAGCTGAAAATAATCCTTATGCCAAAGTAGAATATTTTGGGGCACCATATTGTGATCCCTTTCACCCCACAAGGGCAACCGTTAATCAAGGGGAGCTAACAGCTAATGGACAAATGTCCTAGCCTCCCTTCCAGGAGGCACTGAAACCAAGGGAATCTAGCTCCCACTGCCTTCAGCAATGACTTATATAATACACCCTTAGAGTGATTCTCACTTTTCTTCTTTTCCTTACCAAGTTTCCTGGCCTTGTAGCAGGATTCTCACACAGAGAGTCATGACACCAAGGCTTTTCTTTCCAGGAAGCAACTTTTCTTGCCGGCACTGCTCAGTTGGGTTCGTACCCAAAGAACTGAGCCCCAATTGCCTCGTGGCATAGTTATATATATATATAAATATATATATATATATATATATATATATATATATTTCACTTCTTTATCTCCTGTGTGGTAACACACAAACATGTAGCCTGATCAAGTGGTCTCATGTTACAAGGTCATGAGGTATGTAGCCAGGTTGCCTTGAGGTTTGTTTGTTTTTTTTCCTTTCCTTAGGGAGGGGACCCTACCACAGCCTCACCTCCCATATAAATTCCTTTCATAGTCTCTGTGTTTAAGGAAACTCACACCAAGTCTGTATCTTTGTTTCCACTCCTTCCTGATCCCCATATTTCTTCTTTAATTTTTTAATGTATATTTATTTTTGAGAGAGAGCAAGCACATGAGCAGAGGAGGGGCAGAGAGAGAGGGAGACACAGAATCCGAAGCAGGCTCGAGGCTCTGAGCTGTCAGCACAGAGCCCAACACAGGCTCAAACCCACTAACCGTGAGATCATGACCTGAGCCGGAGTCGGATGCTTAACCAACTGAGCCATCCAGGCACCTGCCCCCACCCCCCTTATATTTCTACAATAGGTCTGAACCACTGCTTTCATACATCACTTGCTACCCTTTACAGAAATCCCTCAATTGTTAGGGTTGCCTTATTTAGTAAAAAGATATAGAAGATGACAAATCAAATTTAAATTTCAGATAAACAACAGATCATTTTTAGTCCCATGCAATATTTGAGACATATTTATACTGACAAATTTTCCGTTGGTTATCTGAAGTTCAAATTTAACTGAACAGGGGTACCTGCTTCAGATTCTGTGTCTCCCTGTCTCTCTGCCCCTCCCCTGCTCATGTTCTTCCCCATCTCAAAAATAAATATACACTAAAAATGTAAAAAATATTAACTGAACATTCTGTATTTTATTTGGCAATCCTACCAATTGCACTCTATATTTTAAAAGTCATCTAAACTTACACCTTGTCATTTATGAGTCTCCTTAATTTGGCCTTCATTCTACCAATATAACCTTTTCCACTTCTTCCAAATCCAAGCTCTCCCTTTCAAGTAGAATTTTAGAGCAAAAGGACTTAATGATCATCACTATCATCGTCACCATTATTGTAATTCCTTTGCTCCCTTGAAATGTTTCAGTGCTTTCAAAGTACTTGCCAATACATTGTCTTATTAGTTTCTCTCAACACCTCTGTGATAAAGTTTGGAAAGAATTTTAATTTCAAATTTAGAATTTGTAAAAACTGAACAAGAGATATAGACTTGCCTGAAGTCAATGGGTGGGTATTAGAGACGGGAGCTCAAATCCAGGATATCAGTCTTCAAGTCAAGTGTTCCTTCCATGATATCAGGCCACTTCTTATTCATATTCCTTTATCTTACAGAATAGGAAACTGAGGCACCTAGAAACTAATCGAGCAAAGCACAGAACAGTCCTAGTTCTGTATTTGTTTGGTGGTCAGCAAGTCATCTACTCTTGGTGAGACTTCATTTTTTCATCAATAATATGATGCTCTCAGAGTAGAAAACCTGTTTTCTGTAGTTTCTAATTCTCTATAGTTTGCCCAGGTTAAATAACCCAGAACTCACAGCCCACTCACAGCTTGTCAGAGACAGTGTCTCTTAGACAGCTCTGTCCTTCTTCAAAAATTTTTCTTACCACATCTTGTATTTCATAAGTTTCAGCTTTCATAGGAATGGAAATATGTAATATTATTTGTTCTTAGAAAAGAATTGTTCTGTTCTCTGCATTTAAATTTAAAAGTGGTGTTGGGGGTTGCCTGGGTGGCTCCATCAGTTAGTTGTCCAACTTTGGCTCAGGTCATGATCTCACAGTCCATGAGTTTAAGCCCTGCATCCGGCTCTGTGCTGTCAGCTCAGAGCCTACAGCCTGGTTCAGATTCTGTGTCTCCCTCTCTCTCTGCCTCTCCCCTGCTCATGCTCTGTCTCTCTCAGTCGCAAAAATGAATAAATGTTAAAAAAATTAAAATAAAAATAAATTTAAAAGTGGGAAGTTTGAGTGTTTTTTTTACTCTAATAGAAATTGCTTTAAAGTTGCTATTATTTCTTGATTAATTTTTTCTCTTTCCTCTGGAGAAAATTTGATTCTCTATCCAGGGTTAAGCAAAGAAAAATTATCTGGAAGTCAAATATTTATTATAAGTAGTACTTTTTGATCTTATTTTTTAATTAAAACTTTAAATAAGTTAACACCAAATAATAGGATCTAGTTTTCTAACCCCTAGCTAAATGAATGAATGCTTTCTTAGAACATTAGAACAAAACCCTTGTAATAGCAAAGGAAAGGAAATCCTGTAACATATTGTGTTTCTACCATGAATTTAGCTGTTACCATAAGCTTTCCTATATCTTCCCAATTTCTTATTTAAGGGGTGTTTAGAAATAATTTGAAGAGTATTGGGTTTGAATCCATACATATATTGGTTCAATTGTAGCACTGCCACCTAGTTGTGTGACCTTGAGCAAGTTATTGAACTCCTAGGAACTTCAATTTCCTCTTCCTCATGAGGTTGTACTGAGGGTCAAATGAGATGGTATGACAGTCCACAATGAAAACAGAGAAACTTGTGTGCTGTCTCCACTAGATACCTCAGTAGTGTGTACTCATTCATTGGCATTGGTAACTAATGTTATTTCATTTATGTAGTAAGCCTTCTATCAAAGAGATAAGAGACAGGGCTTTCCCTGGTTGTTTTGAGAGTGCATTCTCCTTTGCTTGGTGTTGAATACCTCCTACCCCCACACCTGGGAATACATAGTCTTCAGTGAACCAGTTACTCCACACTTGCAACCAGATTTAACTTATCAAATGCAAAAGTGCAATTCGCAGAAGAGAATATCTTTTCCCATGTTCAAGGTCTCTTAATTCTCTGGGTTCTTTGCTTGCAGCTTCCTTGGGCCTGGACAAGCTTTCTGCACACTGACTTAAGTGCTTCTGAGATGCCTATTAAAGGGATCCCTGTTAAGATTCTCCCAGGTATTAGGGGTTCCCTTCCCCAGTGAACTTTTCTTTCTTTACCAGGGCATTACCATTTTCCTTTCCTCTTTCCCCTAAAGATCAATGGAAATAGCCAAGAGAGAAAATATCCACTTTGCTATAAACAAGCATGCCACTTCTTCCAGGAGTTATAAAATCATATCCTTGTCTCCCTGAGTGTATTTTCTCAGTTTCAGTTTATGACCAAGCATCTCACAGTGCCCCTCAACCCCTTTGGCAGCTTTCTGCTCTAAACAATGATCTGTTCTCCATACAAGAACCAGAGTCATCCTTAGCAAACTGAGACATCCAGCCATCACCATGAGCTAAATAGTTCATTATCCCTCTGGATCCAAACCTATAAGTCACAAGTATAAAATGACAAGATGAAAAGGACTCTAAATTTATAAAACTCTGATTTCATAGTCCTCAATAGAATCTGTTTTATAATCTTTTTGCCAATCAGTTATTCAATCCCTATCTGAACATTTCTGAGTCCCTTCTCTGGTTACTCATAATCGATATTTGATTAATATTGTTGATTGCTGTTTGGTGAGTGGATTGAACAACTAGATTGCCTAAGGGCAGCTTCCTCTTGCACCAAGTGGCTTGCGGTGTTCTTTGTTCCAGGTATTACAGTCTAAGATACTTGGAGAATACTATCTCCTTTTTGACCCTTGTACACACAGATACTTCTTGGCCTGTGTGTGAGACTATGTGAACATACAAACATACAAAGGGGAACCTCCAAGAACACCACGAGCAAAACAAATATTTTGGGGAATGTCTTCACATTCTTTTTAAAAGAACACTGTAAAAAGTAAAAAATAATGGAAACTTATCTCTGTTCAGGCTTCTAGGCAGTTATACCTAACAGAAAAAGTATAAGACTATGAATCCTCTAGATCATTAAAAACTGAGGGAAAAAATGTGAACAAACCCCTCTTTGAAAGTCAACCCTATTACCTCTGATTGAGAGAATGGTCCTTCTGGAAGAAAGCGGAAGTGAATATATTTTGTTCTGCCAAGGTCCATCACACATCAAGTGATCATCTTGTGAAAACCTAATTCATTTATTGAGAGAAAGCAAGCAGCAGTGGCCCAGACATCTTTTTTTTCCTTTCTGATGAATCAGCCTCACATGCTTATGAATAATCAATTTCTACCAGGGCATTTCCAGATCTATAACTAAGACAATGTAGTTAAAGATGTACAATGATTTTTTTTTATTAATCATTCAATTGTGGGATAAATTAACATGTAAATATCAATTCATTATAAATAGACAAAAGCTATTGCTAGGGTGGTGTCAGAAAGACATTGGAGAAAGAAGACCCTGCCTAGTACAATGGTTTTTGAACTGTTTTTAAAAAGCTGATTCATAAAAAAAGAAAAGAAAAGAAAAAAAAGAAATTGTATGCGAAATCCCAGTACTTGGAGCACTTAAAAGAGTGTTTTCTGGCGTTAAACTGGGGAAAGGGTCAGGAGGGATTAATGGGACAGACAAGACTTGAATAAGGATAGAGATGACTTTGGAACCTCTCTCTCTCCTTTCCTCCCACCCATCCCTAAGCCTGTCAACAGTGTAGAGCATCTTGAGATCACATTTAGGATTCCTTAGAAGATAATTTGAAAATTAATGGCAGAGTGTAAAACAGATGGACTGTAGCAAGTGATGGAATTTTATTCTGATTCTGGCTCCAGAATATTAGCTGTTTGAATCTGTGTAAATCACCAGGACTGTGAACTTTTTTTACATCTGCAGAATGGAGATGGTACTAGAACTGGGGTAAATGAGGTAGTGTATACACAGAGTCATGCCTGGTGTATAATAGTTGCTCAGTAAATGGCAGCTACTGTTGTTATCTAGGAGAAACACTTAAGGTTTTAGTGTTACTCTGAAGAAGCAGCTCTGTGCTAGGTTTCTAAAGAATCAAGTTGTTCAAACCAATGGTTTACTTTGTGTGTGGTGATAACCAAAGAGACAACCTCTCCATCTTTTATGACTTCCATCAGGCACTTTCAGGATCTCAGTTTTTGTCTTTTGTTTGTTTGTTTTCTGAGAGAGAGAGAGAGAGAGAGAGAGAAAGAGAATGAGTGGAGGAGGGGCAGAGAGAGGGGGAGACACAGAATCTGAAGCAGGCTCCAGGCTCTGAGCTGTCAGCACAGAGCCCAATGAGGGGCTCAAACCCATGAACCACGAGATCATGACCTGGGCCAAAGTTGATCATTTAATCAACAGAGCCTCCCAGGTGCCCCCAGTATCTCAGTTTTAACGACCCAAACCATGAGAGTATCTGGGAGGGCTTTTCCTTCTGCTGACTTGGAAATTTACCCAAACAAGAAGAAAGATGGAGTAAATAAGAATACAGTTTGAGGAAAAATGTGAATGGAGGTAAAAAGACACTTTAACTGCCAGGACTTATCCCAGGGGCATGAGTTCCTTTGTGATAAGGCAGGCACATCCCCCAGAAACAAGGGGTCTCACAACTTTCAAGCTCGGAAAGGGCCTAAAAATCAATTAGTTCTAACCCCTCATTTTACTGGGGAATAAACAAGGAGTGGGAGGAGGGAAGAGAGAAGGGTGTGGAGGTGTAAATTCTTCTGGCAAGGCACATTTTTCAGTCATTAACCCTGTATTGTAAACTACTATGGTGTTTCCAGTTTAAGATGGAGAAGGATCCATTGTCTGGTTTGGACCAAGGAACTGCCAAGGTATGGCAGTAGGGGTCTTGACAGTAAGGCCCAGTCTCAGGCCATTAAGCTTGGGGAGCTGAAAATTAAAAGGGCCTCTGAGAAAGGAGTCCCTGTGAAGCAATTTTTTGTCACCTTTGTTTTTTTTTAATAGTTTATTGTTAAGTTGGTTTCCATGTAACACCTAGTGCTCATCCCCACAAGTGCCCTCCTCCATGCCCATCACCCCCCTTCCCCTTTCCCCCACCCCATCAGCCCTCAGTGTGTTCTCAGCATTCAAGAGTCTTTCATGGTTTGCCTCCCTCCCTCTCCCCAACTACTTTTTTCCTTCTTCTCCATCTTTGTATGCTCTGTATGTAACTAAACTCAAGATGTTCACTCCTTGGGGTACATCAAATTGAACACAAACCAAGGAAGTGTTGAAAGCAAAAAACTTTTTATTACTTATTACAAGTAAAGAGATAGGTAGATAGTTCTCAAAGCACTGTCTCTCCTTGAGGTTAGTACAGGAAGCTTTTATTCAGTATATTAGGGGGCAAGACAGGGAGCTTACATAAGCACTTCATGCCTAGCATGGCAACATTCTAGTGCATACACCATATGTTCAAAAACTGGGAGAACTCTGCCTATAGGAGGAGATCTGAGTATTATAATGAGCTAACGTTGACTTTAGGACAATTCACAGGGGATTATGCACAGGTCCCCAGCTCTAATCCAGCTCAAACTGGCTCAGGTAAGGGGCTACCAGGTGAAAGACCTAGTTAGGCACCCCCTTGGCTGGAACTGTTGGTTCTGCAAAACAAAACACATCCCTTCGCCTCTTTTCTTCCTTTGGCTTCTCCCTTCTACTGATAGCTTTCAGCTCTCTTATTTGAGTAATTTCCCATTGCATGTTAGCTATTAAGTGGAGCTGACTAGGTTGAGCATGCTGAGGACTTCTGCAAGCTTAGTGAAGGATTGATTGAGGTTCCTATCTTCATTCATCTCTTTCCCATGAATCTGTCTAAACACTTCCTCTAGGTTTAAAGGGGCAGAAAGTAGCTGGACCTCATCAAAGCCATACCTCTGTCATCTCCTGAGAATGGAGGGTTTGGAAACTTGGTAAAAGAAAGGAAAGAAGTTAAAAGTTAAATAAGATTCAGGAAGTTTGGGATATGCCTCCAAAATGCTAAATCTTCACTCTTCCCTTCTTCATGGATTTTCCTGCACCCTCACTCCCAAAACCTGGCAGGGGTGAGATGGGCCAGGAGCATGGGATATGGAGTCTCACTCTTTTAATAGGGAGGAGGGGTATAGCTTAGGAGCTGACTAGATTATCACTCCAGAATGCCTTTGTCTGTTACCTGAGAGATTTACCTTAAGAAAGAAGGACTTTCCCATTTTGGAAGCCTCCAACAAAATTAGCTCAGTAGAAGTCCAAGCCTGCCTTCTAGTGCTATCCAATAGGACTTTCTGGGATGATAGAAATATTCTATTCTGTGCTGCATAATATTGTAGCCACTAGCTACAGTGGTTTTTGAACACTTGAAATGTGACTAGTAGGACTGAGGACATAAATTTTGAATTTTATTTACTTTTACTGAATTTAAAGTTTTAAATATCCACATGTCCTTAGTGGCTACTGTATTAGGCAGCACAGCTTAGGCACCCCACCCTTACTTATCTTGTGTTTTCAGTGGTAACCACCTATAGTTACCACTAAATGCAGATACTTTGGTTGCATTTGCAACAGCATAATTTTCACTTCGATGGACATCACCCCATATCAATCCAGGTATATTATGAGCCCAAATCATAAGACAACTGGAGCTGAAACTCTCTGGGATGAAAATGTTGCTTTTACAAAGGACCCCCAAAAGTGTTAAATGAAACATTTCTATCACCAAAAATCTAGGTGCACCAAAGACCACTGCAAACATTGGCCACACCAGCCCTAGGAAAGAACAAATTCTGGCAACCTGTGGATAATATATTGCTTAGGAAGAGAACCCTCCAAACTGAGTGGAAGCATCTTGAGAAAATTTTACCCACAACCTGAACCTGGAGCTCACCAGAAATCCAGCAGTTCTAATAAGAATGAGAATGCTAATAACTAATGATTGTATAGCACTTACTATGGCCAGACACTGAACTTAGTGTTTGGTAAGTAAGTATTGGAGTAAGCCTGAGTCTTCATGAAAGGTATGCAAGTTTGGCACATTCCTACTCAGTACAGAGTACTTAGCCAGTGGTATCAGTGAAGCACTGCCTAATGAAAATACTTAACACTTCTGAATAGATGGAATGCTATAGCAACAAAATTTATTTAAATTGTTTTATAAACTATGGTGGAAATTACCTAGGGGTCAAAAAGCTACCAGTATGAATGTAGAATGTTCCTTCTCTTATCTGAAGAAAACCCCATTCCTTGAAACATTTCAGACTGGTGAGCCCCTCCCTCAGGAATTTCACACCTCAATACCCCTTCATGAGATCTTAGAATAGATTGGCTTGCTCACTGTTCTGACTTCTCTTTTTTGAATTACTAGTTCTTTCTGACTAACCTTAAAAAATGTCAAGAAACAGAAACCTGTCACCCTGCACCTTTTCTCTCAACAGGCCCTCTTCTAGAAAACATTTCTTTAAATACTCATCTTGCTTTCTACTTTCACTTTTTGCCTTGCTTAGTTCCCCTTTATAATCAAAAACACATTTCTTAGATTATATCAAAGTTATCTTGTAAAATCCATTGTATAACCTTCCTCAAAATTAAGAAATTTAGGCTTACTGTCTGGCAAATTGAGATTTGAATTTACTAATGGATAGATAACCTTGGCAAATTATTTAATCCTTTTTATATTACTGTTACCCATTTTCAGTTAAAGTGGGTAGTAAAATCAACCTCACAAACAGTAGTGCCCTCAGTTCACAAAACTGCTAAATGCTGAGGAATTTTGTGAGTTGATTATCAAATACAGCCATTGTTAAAAATTAAATTATGTAAACTTACACTTAAAATTATATTAAAACAAAAATAATAAATACCCCAAACTCATCACTTCCTAAATATCTTACTACATTTCATTATTGTCTGTGTTCTTGAGATTATTTTTGTCTACTCTATCAGCATGGTGAAAATGCTATATAATAGTGTGCCACTGCACATCTCTTCTAGGGCACTCCTTACCACCACAGCCACCAGCACCACCTCCCCACCAAGTTTGGTAAAGTCAGGTTGGTAGCTGGAAATCAACCAAAGTGGAAGTATTTAAATCATGGAAATCAGCAAACACTACAAATCAGGGCTTTTTGTCCCCTAGAATAGTTGATAAGCATTTATCTGCACATCACTGCTCAAGTATGTGATGTAAGAATTAATATGAAATAATATGGAAACTGTGCTTAAGTGTATGTCTCATAATATGTACTCAGTAAATGGTAGTTATTCTCATTGGTATTGTTAATTATTTTCATTCAATCAATAGGTGAATCAGTTCTTTATTTTCTAATTCAGTGCACTGAAAGATTTCTTACAGAATGTAAAAATGTAATACTATGTTATGTTTCCATAATGATATAGATCTCAACTTGCTTAACAAAATCACCTTCTTATTTACAGTTATTTATAGTCCTAATTTTGATTATTGATACATATTTCATGAAAATTTAATTTTTTTCTAGTTCTAGTACAATCCACTCATTTGCCAGAGAAGGAAACAAAGGGTCCCAAAAATCTAATGTTTTGCCCAAGGTCCCACAGACATCTAGTAGTAAAATTGTAGTAAATGTTAATCTGTGTATCTTATAAACTCTTTTGACACCTTTTATAAGTGATGAATTATTTAGTAAGGGCATAAAACAATGATAATTTCCATTTTTGGTATTTACTATGTCCTTGTGAAAACTGGAGACAACGTACCTAATAGAAGTTCAACAATAGAAAATTAGTATTTTCATAAATAAAAAATGGTCAAATGTTGGCAGTGTTAATATAATTCCACCTAACATCATATTTAACCTAACAAAGGAAAAATTCAAATTAATATGATCTTTATTTTTCTTTTCCACTCTTGTCTTACCAACATAATTTAATTAAGATAAATTTAATCACATACATATGAGCTACAGATGTTTAAATGAGAGTTTCTGGAATAATTTGGCTACAAGAATTCTGTGGTTTCTATGCTAAAGAATGAACTGTGCTACCATTGTACTTTAAAACATTGTGAAACAAAAGAATTATTCCCAGGCTTCAAGATGAAGAACAGACAAATAGTTGATATTTGTTTGTGTGGATTTTGTGTCATTTTCTGGTTTGGGTTTAAGACCAAAGAATGGCTAAATTATATGTATTAGCGTAGGCTTTAAAAAACACTCACCACATGAGCATTAGCTTAGAAAACCCTAAATTGCTTTAAAAAAATGGTCAAGCCAAAATAGAAGAAAATCTGTGGTTTTGTGCCCAATATACAATTACACAATTACAGAATTTATATGCTTGCAGTTGGATTAACAATACCTCCTTAATGTACTAAAGTGTGGTCTAATTGCTTACTAATAAAAGGGGGAAAATGCTCTCTAATTAGATGAATACCTTCTATAACAATTTTAGTAAACACACTGTTTGCCAGAGGGTAGCAAAGAGTTGGGAATTTGTCCTCAGTACCTCTTTTCACCCTGTTGTTCCTGGTAGAGCAGGGTCAGCCTGGAATGCAGGGTCCTTGCCCAGAGCTAATCAGCATTCCCAACTAACAGCTCTAATCAGCAACTCATTTAGTAAACAGCATTGAAGAAAAAAGAAAGGAGGGGACATCTGGGTGGCATAGTAGGTCGAGCATCCTACTTCGGCTCAGGTCATGATCTGGTTGTTTGTGAATTTGAGCCCCACGTTGGGCTCTGTGTTGACAGCTCGGAGCCTGGAGCCTGCTTTGCACTCTGTGTCTCCCTTTCTCTCTGCCCCTCCCGGATCGTACTCTGTTTGTCTCTCTCAAAAGTAAAAATTAATCATTAAAAAATTTTAAGAAAAGAAAGAAGGCAATGTTTTCAAACTTTTCCCGCCAGATAATTGGAGTCAAATGTAATAGACTCTTTGTTTTTCTACTATGCCCCCTGGGAATAACTTCAGGGTCAAAATAGTTCTGAGTCCCTAAATCTTTCCCCAAAACAGAAACTAGGGTATTTTTGTTTTCATTCCTGCAAATCCTACTTTGTTTTTATTGCTGTTTGATTCCTTTTGTTATGTTGTTTTACTTGGGTTAAGGGCTCTTATTGTGAAAAGCTTAAGAACACAGCTGTCCTGTCTTTAGTAGACTGAATTGCAGAACCCTGGAAAGTATGGTCAAGGTAGCCATAAGGCCTGAGTTCTAGTCGAGGACCTGTTACTTATTCATTATGAACCCTTGACCACATCACTTTAATTCAGAATAAAATTAGTGTTCTCATTTGTAAAATAAGTTGGGTTGGAAAGTGTTCTCTTAAAATCTCAGTAGCTCTGTATTAACATTAAACTGTGACTTTAGGGAGAAAATCTTGTACCAGTGGCATCCTACATCCATAGAATCCTTTCTGATACCTCCAGAAAGTATCAATCTCTGTTTTTTCTTCCTACCTTGGGAATACCCTTATTGCTTTACTTATCATCCATAATTAACTTTCTTACCAGGGATATGAAAATCTTCAAGTCAGAGACTATAACTTATACAACTCTGCTGGGGAGGTGGAAGAGATAGCATAAAACCATA
The DNA here is from genome assembly GCF_003009895.1 of Hyaena hyaena. Taxonomy (NCBI): domain Eukaryota; kingdom Metazoa; phylum Chordata; class Mammalia; order Carnivora; family Hyaenidae; genus Hyaena; species Hyaena hyaena. The sequence continues at coordinate 127,091 of NW_024081842.1, forward strand.
GGCATATGTGTGAAAGAAAGGATGGGGCTGGTACATTCTCAATTGCTGTGAAGTAAGAGTAACAAGGGCATTAACAAAACAAGAATAAGAAAAGGAACACACATATCTACTACATGGGGCTTAAGACTTGAACTGTGTTGGCTGTGTTGGGCTATGCTTAAGAGATAAGTTGTGGAAACACAGTAGCAAGAGGGAAGCAACTAAGTAGAAGCCAGAGATCAGAGGCTTGTTTCTTAGGATTAGAGTAATATTTCCTTAAAAAACAATAACAGCAAAACTTAAAATAAAAAGCAAAATAAAACAAAACCATTTTGGTTTTTTTAAATGTCTTTTTATGTTATTTTTAAAAATTTAAATCCAAGTTAGTTAACATACGGTACAATAATGATTTCAGAAATAGAATTCAGTGACTTATCACCGACTTATAAAACCCACTGGTCATCCCAACAAGTGTCCTCCTTAAAGCTCTTTGCCCATTTAGCCCATCCCCCCACCCAACACCCCTCCAGTAACCCTCAGTTTGTTCTCTGTATTTGAGTCTCTTATGGTTAGTCTCCCTCTCTGTTTTTTTTTTTTTTTTTAATTTTTTTTTTTTTGGAGAGAGAGGCAGAGTGTGAGTGGGGTGGGGGAGCAGAGAGAGAGGGAGACACAGACTCTGAAACAGGCTCCAGGCTCTGAGCTGGCAGTCAGCACAGAGCGCGACGTGGGGCTCGAACCCACGAACTGCGAGATCATGACCTAAGCGAAAGTCAGACGCTTAACCGACTAAGCCACCCAGGCGCCCCTCTGTTTTGATATTATTTTTGCTTCCCTTCCCTTATGTTTACTTGTTTTGTGTCTTAAATTCCTCATATGAGTGAAATTATATATTTGTCTTTCTCTGACTCACTTATTTTGCTTAGCATAATGCACTCTAGTTCTATCCACATTGTTGCAAATGGAAAAATTTCATTATTTTTAATCGCCAAATAGTATTCCATTATACACACACACACACACACACACACACGCACACACACACTACATCTTCTTCATTCATTCATCTGTCAATGGACATTTGAGCTCTTTAGATAGTTTGGCTATTATCATAGTGCTACCATAAACATTGGGGTGCATTTGCCCCTTCAAAACGGTATTCCTGTATCCTTTGGATAAATACTTAGTAGTGCAATTTCTGGGTCGTAGTGTAGGTCTATTTTTACTTTTTTGAGGAACTTCCATTCTGTTTTCCAGAGTGGCTGCATCAGTTTACATTCCTACCAGCAGTTAAAGGGTACCCCTTTCTATGCATCGTCACCAACATCTGTTGTTGCCTGAGTTGTTAATTTTAGTCATTCTGACAGGTGTGAGGTGGTATCTCATTATGGCTTTGATTTGTATTTCCCTGATGACTGATGTCGAGCATTGTTTCATGTGTCTGTTAGCTCTTCCTTGGAAAAGTATTCATGTCTTTTGCCCATTTCTTCACTGGATTATTTCTTCTTGGGTGTTGAGTTTGATAAGTTCTTTATTGACTTTGGATACTAAGGCTTTATCTGATATGTTGTTTGCAAATATCTTTTCCCATTCTGTTGGTTGCCTTTTAGTTTTGCTGATTGTTTCCTTCGCTGTGCAGAAGCTTTCTATATGGATGAGATCCCAATAGTTCATTTTTGTTTTTGTTCCCCTTGCCTCTGGAGACATGTCAAGTAAGAAGATGCTGTGGCCAAGGTAAAAGAGGTTGTTGCCTATTTTCTCATCTAGGATTTTGATGGCTTCATATCTTACATTTAGGTCTTTCTCCATTTTGAACTTATTTTTGTGGATGATGTAAGAAAGTGGTCCAGGTTCATTTTTCTGCATGTCGCTGTCCAGTTTTCCCAATTTGCTGAAGAGTCTGTCTTTTTTTCTATTGGTTATTTTTTCCTCAAAGATTCGTGTGCCATACGTTTGTGGGTCGACCTCTGGGTTATCTATTGTGTTCCATTGATCTTTGTGTCTGTTCTTGTGCCAGTACCATACTGTCTTGATGATTACAGCTTTGTAATACAGCTTGAAGTCCAGAATTGTGATGCCTCCAGCTTTCCGTTTCTTTTTCAGGATTGCTTTGGCTATTTGGGTTTTTACTGGTTCCATACAAATTCTGGATTGTTTGCTCTAGCTCTGTGAAGAATGCTGGTGTTATTTTGAATTTTTTTTTAATGTTTTATTTATTTCCAGGAGAGAGAGAGACAGCATGAGCAGGGGAGGATCAGAGAGAGAGGGAGTGACAGACTCTGAAATAGGCTCCAGGCTCCGAGCTGGCAGTCAGCACAGAGCCCGACGTGGGGCTTGAACCCACGAACTGCGAGATCATGACCTAAGTGAAAGTCGGACGCTTAACCAACTAAGCCACCCAGGCGCCCCGCTGGTGTTATTTTGATAGGGATTGCATTGAATATGTATATTGCTTTGGGTAGTACTGACATTTTAATGATATTTGTTCTTCCAATCCATGAGCATGGAATGTTTTTCCATTTTTTGTTTTTTGTGTCTTGTTCAATTTCTGTCATCAGTTTTCTATAGATTTTTCACCTCTTTGGTTAAGTTTATTCAAGGTATTTTATGGTTTTTGGTGCAGTGGTAAATAGAATTGATTCTTGATTTCTCTTTCTGTTGCTTTGTTATTGGTGTACCAAAATGCATCTGATTTCTGTAAATTGATTTTATATCTTGTGACTTTGCTGAATTCATGTATCAGTTCTAGTGCTTTTTGACAGTATTTTGGATTTTCAACATAGAATATCATGTCATCTGCGAAGAATGAAAGTTTGACTTCCTCTTTATCAATTTAGATGCATTTTATTTTTTTTGTTGTCTGACTGCTGAGGCTAGGACCTCCAACACTATGTTGAATAACAGTGGTGTGAATGGACATTCTCACTGTGTTCCTGATCTCAGGGGAAAGCTCTCAATTTTTTCCTGTTGAGGATGATATTAGCAGTGAGTCCTTTGAATATGGTTTTTATGATCTTGAGGTATGATCCTTCTATCCCTACTTTCTTGAGGAGTTTTTATCAAGAAAGGATGTTGTATTTTGTCAAATTCTTTATCTGCATCTATTCAGAGGATCATGTGGTTCTTTTTTTTTCTTTTATTAATGTAATGTATCAAATTGATTGATTTGTGGATACTGAATCAGCCCTGCAGCCCAGGAATAAATCCCAGGTGATCGTGGTGAATAATTTTTTTAATATATTGTTGGATCCAGTTTGCTAGTATCATGTTGAGAGTTTTTGCATCCATGTTCATCAGGGAAACTTGTCTGTAGTTCTCCTTTTTAGTTGGGTCTTTGCCTGGTTTTGGAATCAGGGTAATGCTGGCCATGTAGAGTGAGTTTGGAAGTTTCCCTCCATTTCTAGTTTTTGAAACAGCTTCAAAATAGTAGGTGTTAACTCTTCTTTAAGTGTTTTTGTAGAATTCCCCTGGAAAGCCATCTAGCCCTGGAGTCTTTTTTGTTTGGAGATTTTTGATTACTGATTCAATTTATTTACTGGTTATGGGTCTGTTCAAATTTTCTATTTATTCCTGTTTCAGTTTTGGTCGTTTATATGCTTGTAGGAATTTGTCCATTTCTTCCAGATTGTCCAGTTTGTTGGCATATAATTTATCATAATATTCTCTTATTATTGTTTGTATTTAGTGCTGTTGGTTGTGATCTCTCCTCTTTCATTTGTGATTTTATTTACTTGGGTCTTTTGCTTTTGCTTTTTGATCCATCTGGCTAGGGAGTTATCAATTTTGCTAATTCTTTCAAAGAACCAGCTCCCAGTGTCATCGATCTGTTCCACTGTTTGTTTGTTTTTATTGTGATATCATTGACTTCTGCTCTAACTTTAGTATTTCCCTTCTGCTGCTTTTGGGCTTTATTTCTGTTCTTTTTTCAGCTCTGTTGGGTGTAAGTTTAGGTTGTTTATTTGAGACCTTTCTTCCTCTTTAGGAAGGCCTAGGTTGCTATCTACTTCCCTTTTATGACCACCTTTGCTGTTTCCAGAGTTTTGGGGCTGTGGTGTTTTCATTCTCATAGGCTTCCATGTACTTTTTAGTTTCCTCTTTAATTGCTTGGTTAACCCATTCATTCTTAAGAAGGATGTTCTTTAATCTCCAAGTACTCATGGTCTTTCCACATTTTTTATTGTGGTTGATTTCAAGTTTCATAGACTTGTGGTCTGAGAATATGCAACATATGATCTCTATCTTTTTGTACTTGTTGAAGACTTATTTGTGTCCCAGTATGTGATCTGTTCTGGAGAATGTTCAATGTGTACTCGAGAAGAATGTGCATTCTGCTGCTTTAGGATGAAGTGTTCTGAATATATCTGTTAAGTCAATCCTTTCCAGTGTGTCATTCAAAGCCATTGTTTCCTTGTAGATTTTCTGTTTAGATAATCTGTCCATTGGTGGAAGTGGGGTGTTGAAGTCCCCCAATATTATGATATTATTATCAATGAGTTTCCTTATGTTTGTGATTAATTGATTTATATATTTGTTTGCTGTCAATTTGGAGACATATTTACAATTTTTAGATCTTCTTGGTAGATAGATCCCTTAATTATGATAGAATGCCCTTCTTCATCTCTTGTCACAGTCTTGTTTTTTTAATGTTTTTTAAAATTTATTTCTGAGAGAGAGATAGCATGAGCAGGGGAGGGTCAGAGAGAGAGGGAGACACAGAATCCGAAACAGGCTCCAGGCTCTGAGCTAGCTGTCAACGCAGAGCCTGACGTGGGGCTAGTACCCACGAACCATGAGATCATGACCTGAGCCCAAGTCGGACACTTAACTGACTGAGCCACCCAGGCACCCCTCTTGTCACAGTCTTTATTTTAAAATCTAGTTTGTCTGATATGAGGATGGCTACTCCAGCTTTCTTTTGATGACCATTAGCATGATAGATGTTTCCCCATCCCCCTACATTCAATCTACAGCTGTCTTTAGGTCTAAAATGGGTCTCTTGTAAGCAGCATATAGATGGGTCTTGTTTTCTTATCCATTCTGATACCCTATGTCTTTTTATTGGAGCATTTAGTCCATTGCCATTTAGAGTGAGTAGTGAAATATATGAAGTTAGTGCCATTGTGTTGCCTGTAGAGTTGGTGTTGTTTTCTGTTCCTTTCTAGTCTTTGTTATTTTTTTATCTTTTTGTTTTGTTTTCTTTCATCTTTTCTCCGCTAAAGGAATCCTCTTTAAAATTTCTTGCAGGGCTGGTTTACTGGTCATGAATTTCCTTATTTTTTTGTTTGCCTGGGAAACTCTTTATCTTTCCTTCTATTTTGAATGATAGACTTGCTGGAAAAAAATTTTTGACTGCATATTTTTCTGATTTATCACATTGAATATATTCTGCCCCTCCTCTCTGGTTTGTCACATTCCTGTGGATAGGTTTCCTGGAAACCTTATCTGTCTTCCCTTATAGGTTAAGGACTTTTTTCCCTTGCTGCTTTCATATTCTTTCCTTGCCTGCTTATTTTGTGCATTTGACTATGACATGCCTTGCTGATGGTCGGTTTTTGTTAAATCTAATTGGAGTTCTCTGTGCTTCTTAGATTTTGATGTATATGTCCTTCACCAGAGCAGGAAAGTTTTCCACTATAATCTCACATAAGCCTTCTGCCCCTTTTTCATCTTCTGCCTCTGTTCATCTTCTGGTATTCCAATGATTCAGATGTTATTCCTTTTTAATAAGTCACTGAGTTCTTTACATCTTGTATAGTGGTCTTTGCCTTTGTTTTCCTCTTTTTTTCTGCTTCATTATTCTCCATAATTTTGTCTTCTATACTGCTGATTTGTCTTCTATACTGCTGTTTCATCCATACTTGGCCATTGTGGCATCCATTCAAAATTGCATAGCAGTTATAGCATTTTTAATTTGTCCTGACTAGATTTTACTTCTTGTATCTCTGCAGAAAGGGATCTCTATACTTTTTTCAACTGAAGCTAGTATTCTTAATATCGTGGTTCTAAATTCTAGTTCAGACACTTGCTTATCTCTGTGTTGATTAAGTCCCTAGCTGTTTTTCTTCCTGTTCTTTCTTTGGGGTGAATTCCTTTGTTTTGTCATTTTGAATGAAGGAAAAAAGTAATAAAATTAAAAATTAAAATTAAACTATTAAGGAGAAAAAACTAAAGGAAGCTAGATCCTAGATATGTTGACAGAAGCTTGATACAGTAAAGAAAAAAGGGAAAGAAAAGAAAAGAAAAAAGTTTTAAAATTTTAAAAATTAAAAATATATAATAAAATGGAATAAATTGGAAGAAAGCAAATGAAATAAAATAAAAATTTTAAAAATAAAGTAAAAAACATAATACAAATAATTTAAAAATTAAGAATTAAAAAATTAAAATAAAATTTTCTCTTTCTGTATTCAGGAAAAAAGAAAAGAAAGGAAGAAAAGAAAAAAAATTAAACAAAAATAGGCAAAAACAGAAGCAAAAAAAAAAAAAAAGAACAAATGAACCAGCAAACAAAATGAAACCCAAATGAAGTTACATACAGTTTCCCTTAGAACTGATACTATGAAGCACTCTATAATTCATTCACTAAGCAAGTGGAAGGACTTACGCTGGTCTTCTAGGGGATGTGATTGTAAGGTGCAGCTGGACAGGACTTGGTGTAACGGCTCCCTTCTCCACTAAGAGAGGCTGCTTAGCTTACTGGGTGGATCCATGTGGTATGCATGCATGTACATGCACATGCACGTGCATGGGGAAGGGGGAAATGGCTTCACCTAGTTCCCTAGTCTCTGGCACAGAAGTTTTGTGCTCTCACCAATGCATGATCAAGCACCCCTCCTTTGTCTCAGGCCTCCGTTCATTCTTTGCCTCTACCCTGTCTGTGTCCAAGCTGTCCCTGGCCAGGAATCCCCTCCCTCCAGAGTTTTATCTAGATGGGGTTGTGTTTCAGACCCCACACGGTAGAGACCCCTGCACCTTGGACCCACACCAACTCTCAGTGGGCGGGTGGGGGGGTGGTGTAGGGTCTCACTGAGCAATGGCCAAGTGTAGGTTTGCCCCAGAAAACATTCATGTGGTCACTCAGAAGCAGAGGTTCAGAGATTATGGCAAATCACAACATACAGACAGTGCCAGGTCCCACTGCACACTGGTGTCTTTGTTCCAATACCAGCAAACATGGCTTCTCTCCAGTGCGAAGACACTGACTTTGAATGAAAAGATAGAGTTTCATCACTTAAAGCTGGATGGGAAGAGGGAAAGATACATGTGGAAGTAAAAGCCAGTCAGTCGGGTCAGAAAGGTAAAGTTATTTATTCCTGAAGGGTGCAGATTGTTCAAGAGAGAGAACAGTATATGCAAAGACCTTGAGTGAGAAGTAGAGAGAGTGTAATGGGTTTGAATAACTTCAGTGGGACTGGAACATAAATTGAGGGGGAGGTAAAAGGAAGGATTAAAACTAAGGCCAAGGTGCTAGCTGGTTGGTCCCTTGTAATTAATGGATTTGGGCTTTCTGTAGAGGATAGAAAAATTTTTTGTAAATGTTTGGCAATAGTATGTTCAACATTGTATTTGGAAGCATCACTCTGGATTCAGTGTGAAGAATGAATGAGTATGAGGAACAAGATCTAAGACAGGAAGAACAATATGGAGGTTTCTGGATGATGGTTGTCCTAGTGATGGTTGATAGTGACAGGACTAATGTATTGCCAGTGAGGTAGAAAGAAGTGGATGGAGTTGAGAGATTTTTAGGAAGTAAGAATTGACAGCACTTATTGATGGATGGTATATGGAGGCAAATGAGAGAGAAAAGTCAGTGATAACTCCCAAGATTTCTACCTGAGGTAACTGAGAGGATGACAGCACCATTTATTTGAGGCAGGGAACTCCAGGAGAAGAGGAGATTTAGGGGTCTCTTGAGTTCAGTTATGGACATATCGAGCTTGAGTTGCCTGTGGGATACACTAAAACACTAAGTCATTTATTCATTCACTCCACAATTATTTACTGAGTGTGTACTACATGCCAGGCACTATGCTATATTTTGGGAATAGAGCAATGAATAGTGTAGCTTAAGTTAGATTATGTCAATATTTGAATGAAGCTAATGAGAGAATTTAAGACTGAGATATAGGATTGGGAGTCACCAGAGCATGAAATAATCAAGAGAGTCTCTAGAATATAGCAGTATGTGTGGGGCAAGTTGAAGAAAAGATACCAAAGAGAAAGCCGAGAAATAGTGGCCAGGGATAGAAAAGAAATCAAAAGAGGATGCCTGGGCAGCTCATTTGGTTAAGTGTTTGACTCTTGGTTTTGGCTCAGGTCTCTGTTTTGTGAGTTCTCTCAGCTTTGTGAGTTCAAGCCCTGAGTCAGACTCTGTGATAGCAGTGCAGAGCCTGCTTGGGATTTTCTCTCTCCCTTTCTCTCTGCCCCTCCCCAACTTGTACTGTCTCTCTCTCAAATGAATAAATAAACCGAAGAAAGAAAGAAAGAAAGAGAGAGAGAGAGAGAGAGAGAGAGAGAGAGAAAGAAAGAAAGAAAGAAAGAAAGAAAAGAAAGAAAGAAAGAAAGAAAGAAAGAAAGAAAGAAAGAAAGAAAGAAAGAAAGAAAGAAAGAAAGAAAGAAAGGAAAAGAAAAGAAAAGAAAAAGAAATCAGGAGATATGGTATCACAGAAGCCAAGAGATAAATGTGATTCAAGGATAGATTGGTGAATGTCCCTGACATATCAAAGGATAAAGTTACTGTCCATTGTATTTAGTGACAAAGTGGACATTGGTAAGCTATGTGGGAGTAATATTAGAACCGTATGAGCACAAATCAATTTCAGTGAGTTTATGCATGAATTGGAAAGGAGATGAAGATGGGCTTTGAGGATAACTTTAAAAAATTTTTACTATAAAAAGGAAAAAGAAACATCAATAGTATATGGAAGAGGAATGTGAATAGCTAGCATTAAGCAAATTGCAATGTTGAGTACATAGTCCTTCAGAGTGCCAAGTCTGTCTGAGACTTTCAACCCCAACTACAAGGAGTTAGGGTTTAACTACAGAATTAGAGGGAAGAGTATACAAAGATTACCCTTACTTCTACCACCACCTGTAAGTTTGGGAGTTTCTCCAAATCAACCTCAGTTTCAGTAATTCACTAGAAAGACTCACAAAACTCACTGAAACCCATTATACTCATGGTTATGGTTTATTACAAGGAAAGGACATTATAATCAGTCAAAATAAGAGACATGTAGGGCAGAGTTTGAGAGGACTAAAAATGTGAAGTTTCCATTATATTCAGGATACATTAGCCTCACAGTACTGATGTGTGAAAATACATACATAGTATTGCCAACCTGAAAAGCTCACCCAAGCTCTAGTGTCCAGAGTTTTTCCTGGGACTTTATTTATGTAGATACAATTGATTGAATGGTTTTCCATGTAAGTAAACTCTGTCCCCAGCTCCCACTTCCATGGAGATTGGGGTGAAATCACATGGTCCTAGGGAGGAACATTGAATAGCAATGACTCTCTTATCACCTGGGAAATAACAAGAATTCAAAGGTTACCTCTGAGAAGCCCTGGATACAGGCCATAATCCTCTTCAAAAAGGCCAAATTCTTTACTATACAATGAAGTTGAGGGTGTATTTTGCTTATTTAGTCTTCTTTGGATTAATTAAGCTTGGGCATGTTCAAAAGCTAATTGGTAATCAAGAGCTTCAAGACTGGAGATAGAATGCAGAGTTAAGGTAGCAAGATTCTTGAGAAGGTAAGGTAGGAAGGGATGGGTCCAGACAATAGGGGAACAAAGGTATTAGCCTCCTCCAACATAACAGGAAGGAAAAATTAAAGGATGACAACTGATTTAATGATAGGACACATAAGAAGGTCTTCACTAATGGCCTCTAATTTCTTTATGAAGTAGGAAACAAAGGAGAGAGTCAAGAGTATGAGCAGTATGACAATGTTGGAAATAATGGCCATGGACTAGCAAGCTAGGATGCCTGAGCTAAGGATGCATTTGATATTTTATTTATGTATTTATTTCCAGTATATTTAACATATAATGTTTTATTAGTTTCATGTGTACAATACAGTGATTCAACAATTCTATACATTACTCAGTGCTCATCATGATTGTCATAGACTCTGGGTCTAGTGTTCTTTCTTGTCTAGCAAGAAAGTGGGACACAGGATTAAAATGCAAGACATGGCGAATGTCTGGGAGAAGACAAGAGCCCCAATTAAGGGTCCTTGCTCCATTTTTATTAGGATCAGAAGGCTTACAAACATGGTGATGGATGTACACAAAGAGACAATGAAACTGTGGACATTAACTTGTGGACATGAAGGAAAGGGGGTCTTGAAGATACGCAAGGTTAAGAGTTTGGGTTAATACAAAACAAAGTCCTGGCACCAGGTGGCAGCCTAGAGAACGTTGTTTAGAGCAGACAGGAGACACCACGTCTGTTTACCTAAACTGGTCTAGGGAGACAAGAAAGACAGACCAAGCTACCTCAGGGTCAATAAGGCACCTTTTTTTGTTAATTAACTCCACTCTGGGCAACTTTGCCTTGCAGCAGTCTATAGCCCTATTTACCTATTTACCTAATTTGGTCCTTCCTTCTTGTGAAAATAGCTTTCTGCTATAGTTGGGGGGGGGGGGGGGAGTTGTTTTTGCCCTGAATACCTAATCTTGTTTACCTCATATACCTTTGTATTGGGGCCATTGTCCTGCCCTCCCTATCCTGGGGGCCTTTGCCCCACCCTCTCTATACTTATTTACCTAATCTTGTTTACCCAAATTTGGATGTGAGCATCCTATGTCTTTGTAATTCTTTTTGCCTTGTTAACCCATCAGTGCAGGCTCAGGAAATTCCTAAACTTATTCCCCACACATGATAAGTATACTTTTAATCCGCATCACCTATGTTAACCACTCCCCAGCCACCATCAGTTTGTTCTCTATACACAAGAGTCTGCTTTTTGTCTCTTTTTTGTTTCTTTGTTTTTTCTTAAATTCCACATATGAATGAAATGATATGGTATTTTTCTTTCTGTGACTGACTTATTTCACTTAGCATTATACCTTCTAGATTCATCTACCTTGTTGCAAATGGCAAGATTTAATTCCTTTTTATATATTCCATTGTATGTGTATACCACATCTTTATCCATTCATCTATCAAAGTACACTTTGGTTGCTTCTATATCCTGGCTATTGTAAATAATAATGTAAGTTACATAGGGGTGCATATATCTTTTTGAATTAGTGTTTTTATATTCTTTGGGTAAATACCCAGTAGTGAAATTACTGGATCCTATGGTAATTCTATTTTTAATTGTTTGAGGAGCCTCCATGCTGTTTTCCACAGTGGTGACACCAGTTTGCATTCCTACCAACAGTGCACAAGAGTTCTCTTTCCTCCACAAACTCACCAACACTTGTTTCTTGTGTTTTTGAGTTTAGCCATTCTGACAGGTATAAGGTAATACCTCATTATAGTTTTGATTTGTGTTTCCCTGGTGATGAATGATGTTGAGCATCTTTTCATGTGTATGTTGGCCATGTGTATGTCTTCTTTTAAGAAAAGACTGTTCATATCTTCTGCCCATTTTTAAATTTGATTATTTTGGGGGTTTTTTGGAGTTATACAAGTTCTTTTAAGTATTAGATACTAACCCTTTATTGGATATGTCATTTGCAAATGTCTTCTCCCATTTGGTGGGTTATCTTTCTGTTTTGTTGATGGTTTTCTTCACTATGCAAAATCTTTTTGTTTGGGTAGAGTCCCAATAGTTTAATTTTGCATTTGTTTCCCTTCATATTTTAATGTTGAAAACCAGGAATTAATAGTGGTGCCAATCTGAATGATTTCATGGTAAATCTAGTGATGATGTGGTCCAGGCTTAGATGATTTTGGGGAGAGATTAAGAAATGAAATACTACAGTGTTCTCAGTTATAGAACAAGAAGAATGAAGTTTCTAGGAAAGCAAGGAGGTGATAAATTAGAGGCTACTGGGTGCCTCCAAAAGATACAGCTAAATGATTTGGAAGGAAGGGTTGCAACTAGAGAAACAAAGGAAAAGCAGGACAAATATGCCTAAATAAGTATAAATGAGAATTAAACAGTAGAGAGATTTGCATCTTGGTGATAAGGTGAACCATATGAGAATCACAGTGGACTGCATAGTAGTTGGCATTGAAAATGGACTTCTTGGGCTTAGTTAATGACATATCCTAGGACTCTTTCTTAACAGTGCTCTTTGGGAAGTTATAGGTGTCAGTCTTCAGATGGAAGTTCAGTTGTCTCTAGCTTATGGCCTTGGGACTGAGGAATTGGGAAGAGGAGAAAGGAGTCCATGATGGCAGCTGTTATACCCAACTTCAATGAATTGACGTTAGTCACTGCTCTGTTTTAAGTTGTGAAGCAGAAATGCCTCTCCGATAAGAAGGTAAAAGTAGGAATCTAGAGGAAAGGAAATTGAGCTTGGTGCCATCAATTTGAATTAGGAACTGGGGGGAAATGAGGAATGAACATTTGGTGAGTACTTTTGCAGCAGATGCTATCCACAAACTACCTGTGCTCATTGAACCTTACATATCAGTGTGCTTTAGAAAACTTACACCTGCCAATATTTTTATTTCTGCTGAAGGCTTTCTCCAGAGCACCACTCCACTTTTTCACAGCAAGCCATAAGTGCTGGATAATTCTCAATTCCAGGAGCAGCTCTCAACCAATGACTGACAGACGTGGGTGCATAAATACCCCAGCCTCCTTGGTTCCTGAGTAGGGTTATCTGAAGTATGTGTTTTATACCACTTCTTAGCACTTCTCCAGTGGGATTTAGTCACTCACTCTGGTAGGTGTCTTAAAAATCATGCTCTGTTTTTAAAACATTTTATTGTCAAGTTGGTTTCCACATAACACCCAGTGCTCATCCCCACAAGTGTCCTCCTCCATGCCCATCCCTCCCTCCCACCCACATCCATCAGTCCTCAGTTTTTGTCAGCATTCAAGAGTCTCTCATGGTTTGCCTCTCTCCCTTTCCCCCACCATTTCCCTCCTTCTTCTCCCCCATGGTCCTCAGTTAAGTTCCTCCTAATCCTCCTATACGTGCAAACACGTGATATTTGTCCTTCTCTGCCTGACTTATTTCACTCAGCATAACACCCTCAAGGTCCATCCATGTTGCTACACATGGCCAGATTTCATTGTTTCTCATTGCCATGTAGTATTCCATTGTATAGATAAACCACATCTTCTTGATCCATTTGTCCGTGGATGGACACTTAGGCTCTTTCCATGTTTTGGCTCTTGTTAAGAGTGCTGCTAGAACATTGGGGTCCATGTGCCCCTATGCATCAGCACTCCTGGATCTCTCGGGTAAATTCCTAGCAGTACTATTGGCAGGTCATAGGGGAGTTCTAGTGTTATTTTGTTGAGGAGCCTCCACACTGTTTTCCAGAGGGGCTGCACCAGTTTACATTCCCACCAACAGTGTAGGAGAGTGCCCATTTCTCCACATCCTCACCAACATCTAGAGTCTCCTGATTTGTTCATTTTTGCCACTCTGACTGGCATGAGGTGGTATCTCAGTGTGGTTTTGACTTGTATTTCCCTGATGAGGAGGGATGCTGAGCATCGTTTCATGTGTCTGTTGGCCCTCTGGATGTCCTCTTTGGAGAAGTGTCTGTTCATGTCTTCTGCCCATTTCTTCACTGGATTGTTTGTTTTTCGGGTGTGGAGTTTGGTAAGTTCCTTATAGATTTTGGATACTAACCCTTTATCTGATATGTCATTTGCAACTATCCTTTCCCATCAAGAAACTGATCCCATTCACAATTGCACAAACAACCATAAAATACCTAGGAATAAACCTAACCAAAGATATAAGAGATCTATATGATGAAAACTATAGAAAACTTATGAAGGAAATTGAAGAAGACACAAAGAAATGGAAAAACATTCCATGCTCATGGATTGGAAGAATAAATAGTTAAAATGTCATTACTACCGAAAGCAATCTACACCTTCAATGCAATCCCAATCAAAACTGTACCAGCATTCTTCTCAAAGCTAGAACTAACTCTCCTATAATTTGTATGAAACCAGAAAAGACCCCAAATAGCCAAAGTAATATTGAAGAAGAAAACCAAAATGGGAAGTATCACCATCCCACACTTTAGCCTCTACTACAAAGCTGTCATCATCAAGACAGTATAGTATTGTCACAAAAACAGACACATAGATCAATGGAATAGAATAGAGAAACTCAGAACTGGACCCACAATGGATGGCCAACTAATCTTTGACAAAGCAGGAAAGAGTATCCAATGGAAAAAAGACAGCCTCTTAACAGATGGTGCTGGGAGAATTGGACAGCAACATGCAGAAGAATGAAACTAGATCATTTTCTCACAGCATACACAAAAATAAACTCAAAATGGATAAAGGACCTGAATGTGAGACAGGAAACCATCAAAACCCTAGAGGAGAAAGCAAGAAACAACCTCCTTGACCTCAACCACAGCAATATCTTACTTTACACATCCCCAAAGGCAAGGGAATCAAGAGCAAAAATGAACTATTAGGACCTCATCAAGATAAAAAGCTTCTGCACGGCAAAGGAAACAATCCATAAAACTAATAGGCAACCACGGAATGGGAAAGGATAGTCGCAAATGACATATCAGATAAAGGGTTAGTATCCAAAATCTAATGAGAAAGAATGAAATCTGGCCATCTGTAGCAACATGGATGGAACCTGAGAGTGTTTTGCTGAGTGAAAAATCATGCTCTTTATTGGCCACCTTTTCTTCATGCCCCTATTTACCTGGCTATATTCCCTGTACTTCCCCCAATATGCACATGCACTAGAACACTTTAATGTGGATCTGCTTTTCGTGGACCCCAAGTCAAGTCAACCTATGAGCCTGTTGCTTTGCCTATATTATCTAATTTAATATTAACAGCTGTGAGCAATAGATATTGCTTAGTCAGTTTGAGCTTCTATAACAAAGTATCACAGACTGGGTAGTGATATTCTATTCTATTCTAAACAATAGAATTTTTCTTTCCTCACAGTTCTAGAGCTCAGAAGTGTCAGCATAGTCAGATTATTGTGAAGGCCCTCTTTTGAGTTGCAGACTGTCAACTTCTTGCTATGTCTTCACAAGGTGGAACAATCTAGAGAGCTTTGTGAGAGTCTATTTTATAAGAGCACTAATTCTATTCATGAGAGCTCTGCCCTCATGACTTAAACAATTCCCAAAGGCCCTCCCTCCAAATAGCATTACCTTGGGGGTTAGGATTTCAACATATGAATTTTGGGGTATACATTCATTCCACAGCAGGTATGATTATCCTCATTTTAGAGATGAAGAAATTAAGGCTTAATATGCTTAGGTAATTTAGCCCAGGTTAAAGATTTAAATGGCAGAGCTGGGATTTGAATCCAGGCCTTATCAAGTTTAATCCATCGCACCACAGGGAAAGGAGATCACTATGCTAAGTGAAATAATTCAGTCAGAGAAAGACAAATATCATATAATTTCACTCATATGAAGAATTTGAGAAATACAAACAGATTAACATAGGGGAAGAGAAGCAAAAATAAGATCAAAACAGAGCAGGAGACAAACCATAAGAGACTCTTAGATACAGAGAGTAAACAGGGTTGCTGGAGGGGTGTTGGGTGTGGGGATGGGCTAAGGGGCATTAAGGAGGACATTTGTTGGGATGAGCACTGGGTGTTATAAGTAAGTGATCAATCACTAAATTCTGTTTCTGAAATCATTATTACACTCTATGTTAACTAAGTTGGATGTAAATTTAAAAAATAATTTAAAAAGATTTAAGCTCAGAAAAACTCTTTATTGCTTCTGTTTCCTCTATTTAGAAATGAATATTCTTATATTACTTTTATTTTGGAGATAGTTATTTCTATTTTGTTTCCCTACTTTTTAGTAAACTTCTCTTTGAAAGTATTAGTTTGACTATTCTATGCTGAAGTGGAGGAAGAATAGATATTTTCCTTTTATTTCATGTATAGGGTGAAGTAAGTGCTCAGCCACGAGTAGGACTGCCCTGCTCAGCCCAGCCATCATTATTCTGAAGCTCATAATTGCTCAGACCTTGTAAGGTTTGGTTTTATTAGGGAATACCATTCATTATTAAGGACATATAGCAAAAATAGATTTGGAGCAGTTAAATATAGAACGTTTAGGTCATCATCTGGATGTCAGAATCATAAAGAAAATGACAATGATTCATAAAATGTCAGAACAGGAAGAAATCTCAAATACCACCCTGTTCACTTCATTTTACAGATGAAAGACCTGAGACCTGCAGAGGTTAAGTAATGTTCCAGAGGTCACACTAAAGTAGTGCAGAGTAAAGACAGAGTCAGATCACCTGATTAAAGCTCTTTTTCTATCCCATAACATCACAGTGGCCCAGATTTTGTTTTTTCAGATTCCTACTGTAACTCCTTGAGTCCAAAATTCTTTTAATGTTTCTAATTATCAAGTGGATCACTTAAATATTGGTCTCTTCTTTTGCTCTGTTGCTAGACTCCAAACTGGGAAACTTCTAAGAAAAAAAGGTATAAGATAGGTAATATTTCTCACGTAACTTTTCTGTTTCCCTTACTTCTTCCTTTTCATTTCTTACCCTCAAAGATGTGTTTTCCACTGTTGGTAGACAGTTTATGCCTAAAGACATATATATATATGCCTTATGTATTGTGGCAATTTTAGAACATGGTGAAGGTCCTCTTCCAGGCTGCAAAGTGCTGACTTCTTGATATGTCCTCACCTGGTGGAAGGGGCTAGGGAATTCTGTGGGGTGTTTTTCTCATGAATTCCATCCATGAGAGCTCCAACTAATGTTGAAGTTCTTTGATACTTCTCAGGAAGCAAAGTCTAAATGCCCTGTCATTGAATATAGGCTCTGAGAATTCTTGATATCTTGGGCAAATCTGGATTTAGGCCTTAAAAACTGGCAGTTTTCAGTTTCCATTTCTTGAGATGTTCATTCTTTTTTTTTTTTTATTTCTAGGAGAGAGAGAGAGAGACAGCGTGAGTAGGGGAGGGTCAGAGAGAGAGGGAGATACCGACTCTGAAACAGGCTCCAGGCTCCAAGCTGGCAGTCAGCACAGAGCCCGACGCGGGGCTCGAACCCACGAACCGTGAGATCATGACCCAAGTGAAAGTCGGACGCTCAACCAACTAAGCCACCCAGGTGCCCCTTGAGATGCTCATTCTTGGAAATGTAACTACCATGTGTGAGGAAGCCGGCAGGCCCAAGGAGAGGTACATGTAGAAGGTCCATAATAAGCTGCAGCTGGCAGCCAGAACTAACTTGCCAGCCATATGAGTAAGGCTCTTGGAAGTGGGTCTTCCAGTTCCATTCAAGCTGCCCCATGTGGAGGAGAGATGAACCTTCCCTGCAGAGCTCTGCCCAAACTGCTAATCTATGAGCAAATAAATGGTTGTTGCTGTTGCAAGCCACTAAATTTTGTTTTGTTTTATAGTAATAGTAGGGGTTACAAAGCAAAAGATAACTAGAACAAGTATTTCCTTAAAAGTGCCAAGTAACAGGGGCACCTGGGTGGCTCAGTTGGTTAAGTGTCCGAGCAGCTCAGGTTATGATCTCATGGCTCATGGGTTCCAGCGCCGCATTGGGCTCTGTGCTGACAGCTCAGAGCCTGGAGCCTGCTTCAGATTCTGCGTCTCCCTCTTTCTCTGCCCCTCCCCTGCTTTCTCTCTGTCCTTCTCTCTCAAAAGTAAAAAAAAAAAAAAAACACCAAAAAATATATTTTTTTAAAACACTATGTAACAGACCACCCAAAAACTCATTGGCCTCAAACAGCATTCCTTTGTTTTTACAGATCTTTGGGTCACCCAGATCAGCTCCACTTAATGTTTACTCCTTTTGGGGACCAATCTGAGGGGTTATACCCCGTGGGAAAAGCTATTTTCATGGGATGGAAGAGTTATAAGGGCACAAGCAAGCAAGAGATTTAAGGTCACTCAAGGTCCAGGCTCAGAAGTGGCCACTGTAGTTTCTGCCAACATGCCATTGGCCAAAGAAAGTCACTTAAGTCAAGTAGTGAGGAAATACACTTTTTCCCTGTAATCAGAGGAACTGCAAAGTCACACAACAAAGATGTGATACAAGGAGTGAGTAATTGGGACCAGTTGTGAAATCTCCCACAGCATCTGAGTAGAACTGAGCAACTTTGGAGTGGCCTGAAAATATCTCCACTTTAAAGCATAAATAGATTCTCTGAAATCTACTATCAGGATGTTTTGTTGCTTTTAGAAAATTTAAGAACAAAATAAAAAGTAATTCAAAAAGAAGGAGAAAAAGGGTTCATATACACTTTGAGTGGGCTGAGAAAAATACTTAACTAATAAGAATTAGCTGCTGAAAAAACATGACTGTCTTTTTTCCTGCCTATACTGCTCTCTATGATATAATCTGGAGATTAATACTTTTGCTTTGTAAAGTAATTTTCTTTACCAAGAAATTTATTGTATTCCCAGTAAAATCATGACTTTCCCATGAGAATAAAAATACTGTCTTTATGGAGTAGCAGGAATATATAGTATTGTTCATTGTCTTTCCATAGATATTGAAGATTAAATTGGGAAGCTAGTTTTCAGTATGTGAATGTTCCTTTTTAGAGAATATGATTTGTGGTAATATCATAAGATACTAAAAACTACTGATGGATCTGTGGTAGATTTATACTGTCAACTTAGCTAATCTGCAACTACACATCCTAGAATTACCTTCTGTGCATAGTTTTTGGTTAACATGGGCCACAGGAGATATTTTGGGTAAGATCTGGGTGGTGGAAGTGAAACAACATCCACATTCTTATTTTATACCTGGAAGGACAATGCAGGATTATAGATGCTGTTGTAATTCCCACATGCTGTTGCTCATCTGCTAGCTCACCTTGTTGATATGGAGCAGCAGCTGGACCCACAGCTGTTCTAGTTCCTGCCAGACCCTCTACAGCTTCTCCAGCTCCTATGCCAGTATATGCAGCTTCTGGGGTGGCAGTCAGTTCTGTAGAGCTCCAACTATGTCTTTAGCTTCTCTGGCTACTGTGTCAAATCCATGTTTAGCTTTGTGATAAAGAGTGCCAGGCTCTTCATGTCACTGTACCACTGAACTTGAGGCTTGGGGGCAGTTAAAGACTCATACAAGTTCTAGCTTGTCCTTGAATCCATCTTTTCTCTCCAACTGCCTATCCTGCTGACTTCAGACCCAGGGCCTGGTGCAGAAGCAACAGCCACACAAAAGCTCCTCAGTCTACTTCTTTGATTGTATGAGGTCAAATTCCTATAATAAATCTTTTCTTTTTACATAATTGCTTATGGTTTTACAAATCAAAACCATATGGTTTTCTGATCAAAATCCAAAAGACACAAGGACCTTATGTAAAGCTCAACATGATTTATCATTTCTAATATTTTTTCCAAATACCCAAATCCTTTAGCCTATAGTAAATGCTTACTAGATGACAGGCACTGTGGTAGGCCCTGAAGGAAATAAGATGAATAAGGAAGATGATTCCTACACTAGGAAGCTCAGTCAGGGCCCCGTATTGCTGAATTATGCAAAGGAACTAATAACCACATTTAAATATAAAGAATGTTATATTTAAAGAACGTTATTATTCAACTCCTAGAACAAATCTGGGTGCTCTAGTCATTTGTCTGTAACCTGTTATATGTGTCTAGGTACAGTGGAGTTGCCTGATGACATATGTGTATAATACTAGGGGATAGGGTAACATGGCAGTTATCTGCTGTGACCTCCCAATGACATTCTGCAGTCTTACGTGGCCTGGAAATGGTGAAACAATTTTTTCCCAAGTCCAGAGCATAATAACAGAAACTAAATGAAAGTAGTATTGCTAATAAAGTAGTGTAGATTGAGAGGTCAGAAATCCAGTTTTATCACTGGAGCAGAGAAAACATTTCCCAGGTATTAGGGGTCTCATGGCAGAGAGATGAGGCGCTGTGAATGCTTCAGAAAGCTATGGTGAAGTTCAGCACCAAACTTAGTGCCCCTAGAAGGAGGCAGATGCCACATAACTTACCCTAGCAGGGCATGAGGAAACTGCGATAATACTATTTCCTGTAGCAGTGTTTTCTGACACAGATTTCTAAAAACTAAAATAGCCTCATAGTTGGTTAAATATTTTATGTTACATCCATGCCATGCCACACTGTGGAGCCAAAAAAAAAGAATGAGTTATGTGTATATGGACTGGTAATGGAAAACGCTCTAAAACACAGAAGTCAGTCAAGGAAGGAGCCAACTGTGGATAGTATGCTACCGTTAGGGTTTATAAAGTGGCACCTGGGTGGCTCAGTTGGTTAAGCATCTGACTTTGGCTCAGGTCATGATCTCACAGTCCGTAAGTTCAAGCCCTACATCAGGCTGTCTGCTGTCAGCACAGAGCCTGCTTCGATTCCTCTGTCCCCCCCCCCTCCTCTTCCCCCCTCTCAAAAATAAGTAAACATTAAAAAAAAGAAATAAAAATAGCCTGTATACATAGTTGCTTATATAAGTATTGAATATATTTAGAAGGATTCAGAAAACCTAATAACATTAATTATATCTAAAGGGGAGAACAGGTAGGCTGTGGGACAAGAGTAAGAGAGAGACTTTTCACTCTTAAACCTTTTTCATTTCGTGCCATGTGAAATTTAGAAATCATCCAATACATACATACATACATACATACACACATACATAAATCAAGCAAAGTGTAAAACTTAGAGAGGGAAAATGGCCAGGTGAACATAAAAAGCATTTGGAAGAGAACTCACCCTTCTTAGGAGCCCCACAGAGAGAACTGGTGCTAGGGAGGGTGCAAATGTATTCACTGGCCCTGCTACTGACTGCAGCATTTGTCCAAATGCCACGTGCACGGTAATTAAGGCTTTAGAAAGAAAGACCTTGCAAACCATATGGCACTGATCCAGTATGGGGTGAAGAGGTCAAGAGTAATTATCTGCAGTAAAAACCATTACAAAGGACATAGACACTTAATTGGTAGAGCTAATGGCACCTCTCTACAATGGACAAGTTCCCCAACTTAATAAGGAACCTGGAAGCTTGGGAGGTCTTTTTCAAAGACTACCCCATTCATTTATCACATAAATGATCAGAAACAAAACAAAATAAAACAAAGAATCCAAACATCCTGGAGAGATGCTAAGGGGTGAGTAAGTGCTGAACAACTAAAAACACCTGCCTGCTAAAGCAGAGCTAAGAACAGAGCTGTTTGTTAACCACCTCAGGAGCACACTCAGTTAGCAGAACATAGCCTTGTATGACAGAACCTCGGGGCTTAAAAAAGTTATTGAAGGAGAGAATCCCATTAGAACCTTCTGGGGACTGGTTCAGACACTCCCACATCACAGTGCATTCCTCAGAGAGTGCAATTCCCATCTCTTTTAGGAGAAATCAGCTTCTCCATTTGCTTTCGCAGTCACAGGTATTTCCACCTTCATGTCTGTCAAGTCACCGACACAGAAATTCCAAAGGCAGGTGCCTTTTCATCTGAAAGAGAGAGAGGCAGCCAAAGTCCTCATTCTTCCTTCATAAAACACCCTAGGCCCCAGAGTCTAGAAAGTACATATTTATAACAGAAAATGCTCAGCCCAGTCCTGTCAGGATTGCAGTCTTGGTATTTGTCATTATGCATACTTGAAAGGTTCGTAAGGAAAGGGGAGATGAAAGGATTTAGGACCCTCAGGCACATCAGAAGTTATCCCACCTCAATTAGCTTTTCCTACACCCTGTCACCAGGTTTAAAGAGAACATGAAAGGAAACTGCAACTGCAAGATGCCCCTTTGCCCATCCCCCTCCCAGTCCAACCTACTTTCATCTCTTGCCCTAAAAAATAAATAGGACAGTGTGAGGCTAGAGGGAGAAAAAGAGTGCCTGGGTCACAAACCTCATTTTCTACCTCCACTCTGTTGCTTTCCTGTTTTAAGACCATCTTTACCTGGACCTTACTCCCCTGCATTCATAATCTTTCTTTTAAGAGATCCAGAGTTTATGTTCCCAAGTCAGAATAAAATACTGAGTGCAGACAGTGCTCTGTAATGCAAAACACATCAACCTTCTTTTTAGAACATGGCTTTCCATAATTATAACATGTTTGAGCCGAAAGAGAACTTAGACATCATCTTTTTCAAATCTCTCATTTGCAGGCACCTGAAACCCAGAAAAGTTAATTGACCTGTCTAAGCTAGTTGCTGACCCAATACTAGGAGGGAGCGTGTCTGACTCCTGTCCAGCATGTTTATCAATAGACTCCAAGGTAAGAATTATATTTTTTATTCTTTTTATGCTGCATGCCTTATGCTGAATTTTGGCCATGTTATAATAGCACTCCATATTAAGAAGTCACTTATCTAATAGTATCAACTGTCATAGCACAGTTAACTATCAGAAAACAATTCAAAAGGATCAAACTCCAAAAAATATCTTTGAGTATATATACTGTTTATTCACTTCATATATAAGAAAGGTCCTCAAGCCTTCATTCAAAGTCTGTGTACTCTAACCTGGCACATAGTCCTAATGAGTTTGGTATTTGTTTTTGTTTTTTTTTTCCTTTTTCACTTATTCAGTAAACATCCATTGAACCCCAGGCACTGTTCTTGGAGGCTACGGATTCAAAGATAAGTAAGGCACCGCCTTGGAGCTCACATTCTAGAATCGTAAGCCTACAACTCCAAGGCAATGTGCTTGTATGGAGGTTGGTGCAGGTGCTATGAGGCCATACAGTCTAGCCTGGGAGCGTCAGGAGACCTTACAAAGCAGGTGAAGTCTATACTGGGACTGGTCAGGGAAGTAGGGGGTTATTTGTTAAGACAAGGAAAGAAGGACAGTCTAGGCAAAAGGAACATCATGGAAAAGGTAAGGGGCAGGAAAGAATGTCATGTCTTCCAGAAAGTGCATATTTTCTATGACTGGAGCATAAGGTAAGTTCAAGGAGAGGAAGGCTTAATAACACTCCCAGGAGTTTTTTGCAGCCGAGTGACTAAGTTCTGGCCAGTGGCTGTAAATTAAAGTGGTCTGTAAAACTCCTAGACTGAGTCCTTAATGGACTCAATTAAGCTCTGAAACACTTTAATTTACATGCAAGAAAAATAAACTTCTATTTTATCTAAGCCTCTGTTCCTTTGGGCTGCTGTCACTTATAGCCACAACAAATTTTAATACAGATAATCAAGCAGATGGTGGTACTATGGATTGAGACAGTGAATGAAAGGAATAACAAATTTGGGAGGGGGGAAGACTATAAATTTGGATAGGTTGATATTGAAATAAATGTAGAACTTCAAGATAGAGATATCAAGCCAACAGTCAGCTCTACAATCTGGAACTAGGAGAGAGGTTGGAATGGAGACCCAAACTTGAGAATGGCCAGTATGGAGGTAGCAGAAAAGCCATGGGTACAATTTTGAGTAAAAAGTGAATGACCAAGAAAACAGACACAACTGGAGATTAGAGAAGTCAATGTAGTGAAAAGGGAGAGTGTATGTTGTCTGGACACAGAAGCAAAGCCAGAGTTACAGGCAATGTGCTTAGGCCAAGCTGGAACAGCTTCCAAGCATTTAGTGCACTACACTGATTGTCCAAGGCCAGAATGGAACACAGATAGGGTAGAGGTCAATGGCCACTATACAGGCTTCCATGCTGTTGATGTCAGAACATTTAAAGGTGTGGTCTGAGTAGAAAAGCACTGTAACTAGCAGATTATCTGTCACACCAGGAAACAAGGAACAATCAAGATATAAAGGTATAGTATTAAGAGACCCTATATCATGAGTAGTTTTTTTACAATAACATGACCAGAAAAGTTTGACCCCTAGCATGGTAGTTATCTATTCTCTGCTTTGTTTATAAATATCTTTGTGAGGAAGGCAGCTACCTGCTAGAAGGCCAGTGTATCTCTTCAGAGCAGGGCATGCCCCTTTAGAAGCAGTAGTTAACAATGCTTTGATTCTCTTCAAAGTTATATTTGGCTTAGCAACTGGCCTTGTCCTGTGAGAAGGGAACAGAGGGAGGAGAATAAGAGAAGGTGGGAGAGAAGGAGAAAGAAAGAGCGAGAGTGAGCAAACAAATACTTGGAGCACTAAGTAGCCATATAGTTATTGTAGGATACATAAAATTCCTGTCATCTAGAATGCTTTTGTCCTTCTTGTTGCCAAATGTTTCCATTCTTTCTTTTTTTTTTTTCCTAATAGAGTGATGTCTTTATTTATTTATTTTTTTTACAAATAGTTTATTGTCAAATTAGTTTCCACATAACACTCAGTGCTCATCCCCATAAGTGTCCTCCTCTATGCCCATCCCCCCTCCCCCCCACATCCATCAGTCCTCAGTTTTTGTCAGCATTCAAGAGTCTCTCATGGTTTGCCTCTCTCCCTTTCCCCCACCATTTCCGCCCTTCTTCTCCCCCTTGTTCCTCCGTCAAGTTCCTCCTAATCCTCCTATACGTGCAAACATATGATATTTGTCCTTCTCTGCCTGACTTATTTCGCTCAGCATAACACCCTCAAGGTCCATCCATGTTGCTACACATGGCCAGATTTCATTCTTTCTCATTGCCATGTAGTATTCCATGGTATAGATAAACCACATCTTCTTGATCCATTCATCTGTTGATGGACACTTAGGCTCTTTCCATGTTTTAGCTTGTTTCCATTCTTTCAAGATCCATCTCACATTTTATCATCTCCACACAGACTTCTCAAGTCCTCCTGTCCCATACTGATGTCACGTTCATAAACAGCACTTCTACCTCATTAGTACTAAACAGCAATTATTTAATTATATACCTATTTTGAATTGTAATCTATGTGGAATCTTGTCTTTCTGAGTAAATTACACACTTCTTTGAACGATTACATTGCCCATGGCATCTATATCCTTTACATGTTGCATGTATAGTAAGTATAGAGGTATTTGGTGATGAAATGGAACGAAAAGAGCATATCAGTTGTGTAAATGTCATGTCATACTTGCTGGTAACAGCGTCTCATGGTGGTTCTTTAAGCAGGAGTAAGTACACATCATGCTCTTGTTCTTCTTGTTTGATGTATATGCTAGAAAATATTTAAATAATCATGCGGGAGTGCTAAGGTGAGTCCTCACCTCATAGCAACATAAGGGGACAGTTGCTTGTCCAATTCATAGTTTACAGTGTTGACCTTTGGCTTCTAAAACATTTTCATTTTTTGATGATGTAATTTGCCTCAACTAGTTGAAATGACTTAAAAGTTTCTTTCATTTTTTAAAGCAAGGAATGGAGAAAGGGCTCAGATTTTTTTAATGACTTTTAGACATAGTTTGAATCCTCCAGTGCAGAGTGGAGCTGAGACTTGGTGTCTGCAAATTTCTTTGTAAATCCTGAAGGTTCTAGTGAACACTCTGATTTTAATGACTATTAGACATAGTTTGAATCCTCCAGTGCAGAGTGGAGCTGAGACTTGGTGTCTGCAAATTTCTTTGTAAATCCTGAAGGTTCTAGTGAACACTCTGACCAAAGCAATGGAGATTCTGGCCAAGGTGCACTGACTTCTCAGGCCCTGCCACAATGAAGATAGAGATGCACTATCAGTCCTTTCTTACTAATAAGTCATTGACCACACAGTAGGCTCTGTTTAACTGTAGAGATAGACCAGAAGGTTTTTAGGTAGAGTATATATATACAAAGACAAAATCCCAACCCTAATGATTTTAGAATGGAGTATAGAGAAAATAGAAGTCCAATAATACAAACAACAAAGGCAAAAAATGAGTTCCAGATTCAATAACTATTAATCTTAAGTTTGGAAACAAGAACCACCTGATCTTACAGAGGTGTAAACAGCTGGAATTGACAATAGCTGCTTTTATTAAGCTGAAGTGCCAGGTACCTTGCTTTGCTCTTTAAGTAAATTATCTGTAATCCACAACAGTCCTACAGAAGTATTATCTCCATTGTATGGTTTTAAAAACACAGTCAAAAGGATGTTAAGTAAACTATTTAAGGTTGCAGTGCTGTTAAGGGGAGAGAACTGGGATAGAAACCCACATCCATCTGAAGCTAAATCTCATGATTTATCCATTTCCCTATATGTCTGCTGAATTTCTGTACAGTGATTTAGTTTACAAAGAACTTCCATGTATATTATTTCATCTGATCATTATGTATGACAGGTTATTGTTATATCCACTTTGCAAATAAGGAAAAATGAGAGTAAGTCACTGAATACGGTTAAGCCTTAGTTTCCTCTGCTGTAAAATGGGATAATAATACCCACCTTGGGTTGATATTGGGGACTAGACATGTTTACAATGTCTAATTACTAGTCCATAATCATTGCCTAAAAAATGCTAGCTCTCATATTGTTATTATCATTGGCAAAGTTATGAATTTCCCAAGTCACCCAGCTTAAAGGTGACACATCCAGGACTCACGCATAGATTTTCTGGTCCTATCCCAGGGATTCATCTCTCAATCTATGGCTGAGTCCAACAAAGCCTTGGGAGGATATCTCTTCAGGTCTACATGTATGCCAGACAAGCAGCACAAAGTTTAGGGAGGAACCAGTCATTTAAAAATCCTTACTCTGCAATTATTTCTTGACCTTGGTTTCACATTAGAATCATCTGAGAGTTTTTTTAGAATCCTGTTGCCCTGGCCACACCCAAGACCAATGACACCAGAGTCATTGATGATAGGACTCAGGCATTAGTGATTTTGCAGTTCCTCAATATGCAGCTAGAGTTGAGAACTATTGACCTAGAGAAAACCGTGGCCAAAGATTTGTTCATCATGAAATGTTTCTGACTCCCAATGACCTTGTCATCCACATGCAGCCTCACATTATAACATCTTAGCTATATATTATGCTCTGAACCTGAAAAATACTTTCTTCCTTATTGGGCCATCAGAACACAAAAAGTCCAAGCAAAGACCATCCCCATTTTCCTGATAAGGAAACTCATACCTACAGACATAATTTGGATTATCCAAGACTGTGACTGACATACAGACAAGTCAAGTTTTGCTCTTGGGGAAAACCCCACAAACCAGCCAAGGCTTCTTTATTTCAGACCTAAAGAAAATAAAATCAGAAGTATTTTTTCCCCAATGGAGGGTGAAGATAAACAGGTCTAGAGGGACTAATAGGGGAAAGTCAGTATGGATTTAGCATCAGTTTATAAAGGCTAGTGACTTGGTTGCTAATTTTAACTATCCTTGACTGTCCATTAACTCAGTATTTAGACTGTGTATTTTCTAAAGATAAGAACCATGTATTTCACATCAGACACTGGATTTGCAAAACAAAACAAAATAAAACAAACACTCCTCCCCTAAAACTAGATCAAAGGAGGTATTGGGCAAGGATACTAAAATATGACACGTGTCAGGAGCATGGGACAACCATCTCAATCACTGTGTAAAATATTCCCAGTTCCCAATTATAAGAGACTTTCAGAGAAGGCTTATTTTTCTGTTTCTGTTTTTGTTTCTTATTGTCTGTTTTTTTTCCCAATCCACAGTATTTTCAGTTGTATCTTCCTCCACCTAATACTTTGATTTCTATTGTCACCTTTTCCTCTTAGATTGGAAGCTGTTGAATCTAAAGTATAAGCCTTTGTCAGTTGACATCGAATCAGTTTATACTTATTTGAGGGTCATGCGGCTTATTTAATTTTTAAATGTCCTGAAATATCAGGTATGCAATTTGCAGTGGAAATGTAATAATACACCATTGTTTTCTAATGGTATTTCAACAGGGATGAAACTAGCGGGGTAATTCTGGCTCTCTAACTCATTAGGAATATATGGCATTCTGGTTCCAAAAAGGTTCCTAATAAGGAGAATTATGTAGCAAAGAAGTAAAAAAAAAAAAAAAATACAGATATTTAGTTATCATAACTACTTACGCCAGAGAAAGATACAAGTTATAGATTTTGATGAAGAATGTATTTTTTTTTAATTTATATAAATAAATCATGATCTTGTTCAGCTGTGTTTAAGAAGAGATTTTTTTCCCTATGGAAGAAACCAAAATATGTTTGGTTTGTAGTTTCCTGGAAAAGCCTATCCAGATCATTTGTTGAAAATAAGCATGTAAGATTTACCAGTGTTCAAACAAGGCCAAACTCTACTTTTATTTTTTAAAATTACTGGGGCAGGGGGGGCACCTGGGTGGCTCAGTCGGTTAAGCATCCGACTTGGGCTCAGGTCATGATCTCATGGTTCTGTGAGTTCTAGCCCCGTGTCGGGCTTTGTGCTGGCAGCTCAGAGCCTGGAGCCTGCTTCATATTCTGTGTCTCCCTCTCTCTCTGCTCCTCCCCCACTCATGGTCAGTGTCTCTCTCTCAAAAATAAATAAACTAAAATAAGTAAGTAAGTAAGTAAATAAATAAATATTTTAAAAATAAATAAATAAAATTATTGGGGATGGGGGTATATTAATGTGTATGGAGGGAGGATGTCATATTTACTAGAAGGAAAATGTAATCTTAAGGCAGAACAAGAAACAAACTGAAACCTTTACAGTACACACAAATCATGTTTGGCCCAGTGCAACTGACAATTTATAAAGCTAACCTATAAATCATTTCATTCCTAGAATCTCTTCAAAGTTTAAACTGGTTGCATATAATCATCCAAAGCCAGTAATTTTTTTTTTCTTTTTGTGGTTCTTTTCTACCTTCATTCATTAATGATGATAACAAACAAAACAAGAAAGAAAATTAAATGTGTAATTCTGGGTACATTTGTTTTTACAGTGTAAAGATATCTTAAATCAATGCCTGAAGGAAGAAAATTCATTTGCCTTATGTAGTGTATGGGTATTCTCTCCACACTACATCTGTTTGTTCTTCAACAAGACATTCTTAGTCCTATTTAAAGAGCTATGGTCACATCTATTAAATAAGACCAGGTATAAATATCAAGCAATCCTTTCTCCCTCTTCATCTGCTTCATTCCCCATTATTTAAGAGCAAATTTCATAAGACAGCTTGTGGTTGAAATGCATGTGAGACGGTACCATAATCCATGAGAACATAAAGGTCTAGCTTTATGAGATACAGACCTATTTGATGTCATTTGACTGAGAAAATCCATCCTTTTAGCTATATTTCTTCAGTCTTTTAAGGTAGTTCATTAAGTAGGAAATGCTTCTTAAAACTCTAGTTAAGATCCCAGCTATCACGATTCTCGCCCCAAAAGGCCCGAGGGAGTTCCTACTCATGCACCGGGAACATGATCTCCACACAGTGAGGGTTCTTTTCTGAAGATAGGACACCAGATGCTCCTGAAGAATAAGGAAGAGTTCTTCACTGAGAAAATCATCTGTGTTGATAAGCATTGTAGATTTGTTCAGTGTCCACTTAGCTAAGCTGGAACTACATATCTCCAGAATTTCCTTCCTTGCCTAGTTCTGCATTAGGGTGGGCCACAAAAGACATTTTGTATCAGATTAGGAAAATATAAATGAAGCAGAGCCATCACCTTATCCTGAAAGATCAGTATAGTGCACAAGGTGTTGTTGCAGCTCACACAGGTTCTCTCTCTCTCTCTCTCCTTTTAATGTTTTATTTTTTTTGAGGGGTGGGGGAGGAACAGAGACAGAGAGAGACAGAGGATCCAGAGTGGGTTCTGCATTGACAGCAGAGAGCCTGATGTAGGACTGGAACTCATGAACTGCAAGATTGTTACCTGAGCCTACGTCAGATTCTTAATCAACAGAGGCACCCAGGCACTCCCACAAAGGTTCTCTCTTATCTGCTGCCTCACATCAAAAGGGTGAGGCAGCAGCTGGGCTCACAGATTCTCTAGCTCCCGCCTCGTACGGCTTTTCCAACTCCTGGAACAGTTGAGTATTTAGCTTTGAGATTCAGCTTGAGATGGGGGTAAGAAATCCCCATCATTAAAGATGCAGGCTTAAAGGTCATGGTGAGAGAGCAACATGGCTCCAGTTCATCTGTTTGGGTTTCAGCTCAGCCTTACAGATTCTAATTTATCCTTGTTTCTCCTACCTCATGTTTGTCTTCCCTTCTTGAATGTTGGCCCTGAGGGTTTGCATTCCAGCATGGAGTCAAAAGCAAGAGCTTCACAAGGGCTGCTTAACAGCTTCCACAATTACATATGGTAAAATTCCTAGAGTAAGCCCCTTAATATTGTTATCTATAGGTATAGATATTAATACATGAATGTAGCTGGAGATAGAGATAGTAATAGGGAAAGAGTGATAAAGATGAAGGGATAAATATTGCCTACTAATTCGGCTTTCCAGATCAAATTCTGACTGATACTTGAAGCCTGTACTCTAAGAACTTGAAGGAGCACCTCAAGGGGATGGAACTGATAGTAACTAAGGGAAGCAGCTCAGAACTGATAGTTTTTTTGCTACTGTCTCAGGGTCTGGCTCCATTGCTGACTCCTGTCCTTTGTTCAAATGACGAACTTATTTTTTGAACCTGCCCTCACCCATGCACTTGATGACATCTCAGCCTGCCCTATTGACTACTGCTGCCTTGATTCCTGTTTGTGGCTATTTTTCCTTGACCTTATTCCTGGATCTTCCCTCTGTGTGTGTGACTCTACCTATCACTGAAGTGTTCCTGCATCCCTGGGCCTATAATACTACATTTGTGGCCACATCTCCTGCCCCTAATGTCTCCTAGTCATGGTCTTCTACTACCTCTGGAAAGCAATACCTTAACTCTCTAATATGCTACCTTCTATGTTAAGAAAAATATCACACAGAAAGCTTGAAGTAGGGGCTGGTAGGGTGGGTAGTGAGGGATTCAGAGTTGTGATGAACAAAGACAAGCCTAAGTAGGAGATCACATTGGTGGCCACTAGTTAACCAAGGAATGCCAAGAAAGCTGGCATGCCTTAACTGACTCTCGAGAACTGTGTATGAGGTTCTAAAGGAAGAGGAGTTGGGAAGCTCAACACAAACCTCTTCTCTTCCTAAGTCTGAAGAGAAACTGCCTTGAGATGCCTGCCTGGCTTTGTTAGAGCATGAGACCCTTGATCTCAAGGTCATGAGTTTGAGCCCCATTGTTTTTTTTTATTTGTTTGTTTTTTAAACAACCTATGAACAGAAGCTGCCTTGCAAACAGTAATTGATAGTGATACTCTTAGCAAGAAGACAATGTTCCATGTCTTAAATGTGATAGTATATTGCTCTGCCTGAGCATCCATTTGTAAGGAGTAAGCTAGAACTGAGATTTTTCTATTGTTTGCAGTAGTTTCTGACTTCTAAAGTTTCAACCTGAAGTTCAAAGAAATAGATTTTTGTGAAACTTTCAATGAAAAAGACTCATAAGAAAGTAATTAGATTTATAGCAGCATCAAAAATAATAAAATAACTAGTAATAAATTTAACAAAGGAATACAAAACATATACTTTTAGAACTACAGAATACTGTTGAAAGACATTAAAGAAGATCTAAATAAATGGAAAGACATTTAATGCTCATTATTTAGGAGGCTCAATATTGTTAAGATAGCAATACTCCCTAAATTGATCTACAGACTTACAGCAATGCCTATCAAAATCCCAGCCAACTTTGCCGAATTTGACAAGCTCATCCTAAAATTCATGGGGAAATGAGAGAGATCCCAAATAGTAGAAAACAATCTCAGAAAGAAAGAACAGAGTTGAACGACTCATATTTCTCAATTTCAAAATTTATCATGCAGCAACAATAACCAATAAAGTGTGATACTTTCATAAGGATAGACTGATAGGTCAAGGAATAGAATTAAAGTTGAGAAATAAACCCTTATATTTATAGTCTACTGATTTTTGAATTGGGTGTCAAGATAATTCAGTAGGAGAAGCAATAGTCTTTTGAACAAATGTTGTAAGACAACTGGATATCCACATGCAAAATAGTGAAGTTAGATCTCTGCTTCATATCATATATAAAAATTAACTCAAAACGGTGAAAGGTTTAACTGTAAGAGCTGAAACTATAACGTTCTTAGAAGAAAACAGGTATTAATATGTGTGGTCTTGGACTAGTCAAGGTATAATATCAAAAACAAGCAACAAAAGGAAAACAGAACAATTAGACATCATAAAAATGAAAATAATTTGTGCTTTAAAGGACACTATTAACAAAATTAAAAGGCAACCAGCAGATGGGGGAAAATTTTGCAAATCATGTATCTGATAAAAACAAACTTACCTAAAATATACTTTAAAAATCTTGCAAGTTAATCATAAGAGACCAACAACCCAATCTAAAAATGAGCAAATAATCTGAACAGACGTTTTTCCAAAGAAGATCTACAAATGGCCAATAAGCACATGGAAAAAAGCTCAACATCACTAATCATCAGGGAAATGCAAATTAAATTTACAGTGAGATATCACTTCACACACACTAGATTGGCTATAATCCAAAAGACAGCTAATAACAAGTGTTGGCAAGGATGTGAGGAAATTAGAACTTTCATACACCATTAGTTGAAGTGTAAAATGTTTCAGCCACTTTGGAAAGCAGTCTGGCAGCCCCTTCAATGGCTAAACTTGGAGTTAGCTTATGACTTAGCAATTCTAGTCCTAGGTGTATACCCAGGAGAAATGAAAACATGCTCACACAAAAGCTTGGACCCAAATGTTCACAGCAGCATTATTCATAAAAGCCAAAACGTGGAAACAACCCAAATGTCCCTCAAATGATGAATGGTTAAATAAAATATGTCAAATCCACACAATATATTATTATTAAGCAGTAAAAGGAAGTGAAGTACTTGTACATGTTACAACATGGATGGATCTTGAAAACGCTTATACTGAGTGAAAAAAGCCAGTCACAAATGACCACATATTGTATGATTCCATTTGTATGAAATGTCGGTAATCAGCAAATCAATAAATATATAGAGTAGAATAGTAATTGCCTAGGTCTGAGAGAGATAGGGAAATTGAAGGTGACAGCTAACAGGTACAAAATTTCCTTTTGGAGTGATAAAAATGTTCTAAAGTTCATTTGCAGTGATAGATGCACAACTCTGTGAATATATTAAATATCACTTATTGTGTCCTTTAAATAGGTGAATTGTATGGTATGTGAATTATATCTCAATATGTCTGTTGTAAAAAGACTAATAAAAAGCCTTGCTTGGAGAAAAAACTCCTCTGTCATGAGACACATCTGGATCATTGGGGCCAAAAGCTTGTAGAGAAGAGTGCTGGGGATGCCAGTGGGTAAATTACTTGTTCACAAGAACAGGTAATGAGAATGTTTGGCAGATTTACTCTCCAGGGAGTAAATTAATAGCTGAAATCAACCCAAGTTCAAAAAAGGTATTCTTAACTAATTATGATTGTAAAAATCTGTCAGGGTTAGTAGCATGGTGGATATATGTTTACAGAGTGGGCTTATCTATAACATTATTGCCAAAAGAAAATCTGTACATTAAAAGCATTAAGAGTGGGGCGCCTGGGTGGCTTAGTCGGTTAAGCGTCCGACTTTCGCTTAGGTCATGATCTCGCGGTTCGTGGGTTCAAGCCCCGCGTCGGGTTCTGTGTTGACTGCCAGCTCAGAGCCTGGAGCCTGTTTCAATCTGTGACTCCCTCTCTCTCTGACCCTCCCCTGCTCACGCTGTCTCTCTCTCTCTCCTAGAAATAAATAAAACATTAAAAATAAATAAATAAAAGCATTAAGAGTTTTAAGTGTTTCCTTTGAATTGATGCATATTACAAAAACCAAAATTCCCTCTGACATATCTGACTAGTTTTATAATCTGTATTCTTAACATACAGAGTTATACCTTATTCCATTAATTTTCTTTCTGTGTGTTGTTGCAAGAGGATTAAAATGCCTACTCTCTGAAGCCATTTTATATACTCTGTAGGTCTAAGCATTGCTGTCTCTTGTGCTCAGACATGGGAAGAAGAAGGTCTTATAGAAATGCCAGTCAGTGGCTTTTAAATCAGGCTAGAAAAAATTCTGACCTAACCGGGAGAATCTGTCCATGCACATCTTGTTAAAGAGCTAATCATTCTCCTTAAACAATGCTGTCCCCATAGAGCTGAGGTTCCTCTGCTAATTGTTGTTCAAATGTCAACTCTTTTATCCAGTTATTTCTGATTCAGAGGTCTGTGTGCCACTATCCAGTCCTCAGCTCTGCAGTGCTGACACCTCATGGGCTGGTTACATGGTGTAAACTGGAGCTGAAAGGTATGAACAATATTTTTTAGTGTACATGGTCTCTTCAGATAAATTAGAAAAATACTAATAGTCTCATTAGTTGACCCCTTTTTATGTTAATTGCTTCATGCTTTATTTCTTCACACAACAAACTGATAATAGTTCTATTAGTTATATTCCCATTTTACCAGTGAGTAAACTGAATTTTAGTTAGCGTACCTAGGTTGCCCAAGAAACCAATGATTCTTAAATTAGAGGGGCTAGTTTGAAAACTACTTCCATGTCATATATCATCATTACAAAACTCATGTTCTTAACCATTATGTTTCTAAGTGTAAGCCATGGAGAAAGTACCCTTATGTCCTTTTTCTGCCACAACAGTCCTCATTTACACCTGCTGACCTAGTGAATTGCCAAGAATGTCCCCCATTTTCTCTTATGGCAGCTCTGAGAATACCTTTCAAATCGTCAGCTACAGGGAGTGTAATGGACCAATGACTTCTTCTATCATATAGCTCCAGCATCAGACAAAAGAAGAGAACTTTGAAAACAATGGGAAGATTTGGGAGTCAGGCTGGTGTACAATACATCACTTCTGCTCACATTCCTTTGGGCAGAATTCAATTACAAGGGATTCTGCGAAATATAGTTTAGTCATGTGACTAGAAGGAAGAGAACATGGATTGGTGAACAAATAACCAGTGTCTTGTACAATCTGTAATACTTTTGTTATGCTTATTATGTTTGGCAGCTCAAATCACTGGAAAAAAAATCCTATATCTATTTTATGGTCACACATACACAGAGTCCAGGATGTGTAAAATGTTCATTTACTTTAGGTTATCTTTCAGTATATACAGAATCTACTTCATATGACATCTTAGAGACTTCGTCTTCTCTTTCTCTGTTCCCCCAATCTTTTGTCCTGTTTTCACATGGTCACCTTGATACTTCCTACACCTCTGTTCTTCCCTAGCATTCTAGTTATATCCTGAAGAGGAAGTATATCTGCTTGAGGTTCGCAGAATCCTTCCCTGGTGCTACCAAAAGGAAAACAAAGACCATTATTTGGAATGACATGAGGCAGCCCTTTGGATTCCTAAAAAAATAGGAAATCTGCAGTTCAAACTAAGCTTTTTCTTGCTAATACTGACCACCACTCAAGTCATGACTGTACAGTGTTTTATATCCTAACACCTTAAACAATTTCATACTCTCTGAACCAGCAATTCTATTTTGAGGAATTAAAGTACTAATCAGACAAGTTAAAAAGATGCATACATAAAGATATTTTACTGCATTACTTATTAATAGTAAAGAACCAGAAACAAACTAAATGTCTGAATGCCTTACAATAGGAAATTGCTCCCAATATTTTTGAGTACATAATACAAAGCATGAATACCATGCAGCCATCAAAGATGATGACTCATATCCATAATTACTCAATAGAAAAACATTCATAATTGAGAAATGAAAAATTATATTACAAAGTAGTAATTATAGCATGACTACAATTTTTACATGTATGTATTTTCATTGGAAAATATTAGATCACACCAAAATGTCAACAGTGATTATCTTTAGATCATGGGATTTTAGATTGTTTTAATATTGCTCAATTTGATTATCTATATTTCAAAAAAGATTCTCCACATTTGTATAATGGATAACATAATAATATAGTGAAGAAATTAAATATGGAAGACAAGTCTCAGAAGATAGTCTGGTTTAAAAGCAGAGTGCTGACATTTACCTTGGTATTTATGAAAGCACCTGGTTCCCAGTGTTCTCCACCCATTCTCTCACCTTTCTCCTCCACCTTAGGAACTGTTAGAAGCAAATTTGCATTTAATAATTTCACTTAAATAGAAATTCAAAAACATAGTATAAAGATATATTAAGTAACTTTCCTAAAGGCACACAAATTAAATTCCTGAAATAGTAGTTCTTTTGTCCTTTGTAAAGTCAGTTCCTTATATTTTAATGCGTTATGAATATAAATAATATTATAATATTCTTCCCTTTCACCAAAAATTTAAAAACCTGTGATGCTTACAAAAATAGGACTGGCAAGTCACTTTTGTAAGTCAAGAGCAAAACTTAAAGATTTTAGCTGATTTCAAAGACACTAGGCTAATGAAAGAGTGTGGTGGCCATGAGAATGCTTCTTAGATCTTCTACTCTGGGGAGCTCAATTGCCTGGCAGCTCTAGCTGCTGCCTTATGAAATCTGTCTGCATTCTGCTCCAAAACCATACTTCCCAGTCAATAACAGCTTAGCAGGGCCGCTCCCAGCTAATGACTGAGTGCAGCAAGCACATTCCTGGAAGATGAAGGACTCCTCTCATGGGTAACTTAGGCTCAAGGACTCCTTTACAGTATTGCCAGATTCTCTTAGAACTGCATTTCAGACTAAAATGCTTTCACCCAAACTTCCTTCTTTCACTGTGTTCTTCCCTTGGGTTCAGACCTGCATTGCAGTCTAATGACTCTTCCAGTCTCTCCCAGTTGCTTCTCCATTTTCTGTTAGAAGGATGTCCCCTATACATTTCTTGAGCATTTAATCCTTTCTTTGCAGCTATTCCTCAAAAGACTCAAACTAACACAAATGTTTCATAATGTGTTCAAGACATTGAAGGTTAAGTAATGTGTATAATCACACACTTGCCACAATTCAGGTGCAGACCTGGAACCTGAAGAAAGTATTTTCCTTGTGGCTGTCATTTAGGGTCTCCTCTGAAACCTAAACTAAAATTCTATTAAGATTTATTTCATTTTTAGTGAAGTTTCTGAAGAAGTCTGATAATAACACAACAATTAGAACTACTGATTACTCTGGCAGAGTCAGAACTTGGAGCCTACTATCAGCCATCATCCAACAACATCATTGATCTTTAAAATTAATCTGTGTCTATCTTAAAATATCTATCATTGATTTATTATTGGTTTGAGTGATGTCCCTTAAATTCTCTGAAACTCTGTTTTCTTCATTTTGAATACTATATGGGTATCTCATTGTATTCAACAGCAGTGGCTCTGGAGCTACATTGTAGCATTTGAATCCTGACCCCAGGACTTACTGTGTGGCCTTGGATAAGTTACTTATATCTTTGCTTCAATTTCTTTATCCGCAAAATAGGTTTAATAATAATACCTATTTTCAGTGGTTATTATGAGGAGAATAAGGCTTGGTCCATAGTATATTTTCATAAATATTGGCTGTTGTGTTCAGTATTAATTTATTGATCACCTCCTATGTGCCAAGCAATGCCCCTAAGTGCTCCGGGTGAAAACTATGAATAGAAAACAATGTGACTGAGGAACTTATAGAACAACAGAAAGGGCTGGATATAAATAGTTGTGCAACTGTGGGATAAGAGCTATATGAAAGGGAAATACAAGGTACATAGGTTCTATGAAAAATAGCATAAAGTGGTTTTAGAGAAGGCTTCCCAAGAGATATTGGTTACCCTTGAACTGAGTCTGAAGGCTATAGAACTTGATTAGTCAAACCAGGGCTTAAACACAGAAAACAGCTTATGTGGAGGTATATGGATGTATAACAACGTGGGGTATTCCTGGAAAATGCAAGAAATTTGATCTAGTCCAAGTGAAAAGTGTGGGAGGAGAAGCATTCAGAGGCATATCTTCAAAGGTTGGCTTTGACTTTCATACAATGGAATCTAGATTTCATTCCTATGGAATGGAGGGTCATTAATGAAGGAATTAGAACAGGCCAGGAATATCACCAAGAATGTGTCTTAGAAAGCTTTTTCTGGCAACTTTATGAAATATAAACCGGGTATGGGAAAGACTCAAGAGAGACAGGAAGACCAATAGGAAAGCTCTTGATCAGAGCCAGAAAAAGATGGCTGGAAAATCCATAATAGGAAATACAAGAAGGGGAACAAAGTTTCAGGAAAAGATTGTAAGTTTTTTTTTTAATTCATAGTCTATTGAATACCATGAAGGACTTGAAGTGGCTGACAAAAAATACACAGGGGAAAAAAGTTAAATAAGAAATAAAGCACTAGGACTAGGTAGAATACAAATTAAATTAGGAAATATGGGCTAGAATGTAAATAAGCTATAAATAAACCAAACTTCTGGGGCATGAGCAGGAGCTACCCTGGAAGCTAAAATGAGAACATTTATTTGGTGTATAGTTGGTCAACTATGCTATAGATCAGTTTTATAATCATTACCTTCAAAAGCAGGAATTAATGAGCCTAATTGAAATGTGTTTAGGTGTTTGTAGGAATCTAAATAGAAATATCAGGGGTGCCTGAGTGGCTCAGTTGGTTAAGCATCTGACTCCAGCTCAGGTCATGATCTCATGGTTCGTGGGTTAGAGCCCCACATCGGGGTCTGTGCTGACAGCTAGCTCAGAGACTGGAGCCTGTTTCAGATTCTCTATCTCCCTCTCTTTCTCTGACCCTCCCCTGCTCATGCTGTCACTCTCACTCTCTCTCAGATATAAATAAAAAACATTAAAAAAAAATAGAAATATCAATAACATTTCTATGCATGGGTTTGGTGCTCCAGAGATGGGCCTGTGCTGGAGAAACACCTAAGTGTTTCATTGTCCATGTGGCCATCAGAACAGTTATACAGAATAAACTTGTCCAGGAAGACTGTGTTGGCCAACTTTTTGGCAAAGTAAACTACTGGTGTTGGATAAAATGTTCTCTTTTAGTTCTAGCATCCCCTCATTCCACCTTTGATAGACAGAATGCTAACTGTATCATTTATTAAATTATTGATTGGGCAACTATTGAGAATCCACTATGTGTCAGACACTTATCCATAGACTGAGAATATGCCTGTGAATGAAACAAAAATTCCTGTTCTCATGGGTTTTACATTCTAGTGGGAAACTAGGGGATATTGGTTCACCACCTGTCTGCTGACTTGTAAAGATCTGGAAGTGTAACAAGAAATAATTTAGATCTTCTGTAGGGTAGAATTAGGAGTTGGTTCTAGTCAGGATCTTAAGAGTAACTCCTAATACACAGAGGATCCCAGAGTATGAGATTTTCTGATCTAATCCTAGTCAAACTTTCTTGGCTGTTTCATGTTCAATTGGATCCAACTCAGTTTAGTCTGATTCCTTCAGAGCAAGATGTGTTGAATTCAGATGGGTAGATCAAGGAGAATTTGTGAAGCAGGACATCATTGCCTGTGTTCTAATTTGCAAATGAACCAGGTATTTGGATTATATAAGCCATTTAGTTCTTGAACTTCAGAAACAAGCCAAACTATTCAATATTTTCCTACTCTATCAAAAAAATTACCTTTACTGAGTATCTTGTCCATCTGGCTGAAGTAGTACACATAGGAATAATGCCTTCAAATTCTTTTTTACCACCTTATGCATTGGTTGAATTTTATTTTTTTATTTTATTCCCTCAGATTCCAGTTTTTCATTTCTACTAGATTGGAAAACATACTCTATTTCTATTCTTTTTGTGATTACCTTAGAATTTTTCATATGCTTATTTATCAAGTCTAAAGTGAGTCAATAATGTTATCTTCCCAAATAATTCAAGTACCTTAAAACTTAAATACTAATCACTCCCTACTCACAACTCCTATGTTTTTATTGACCTTACAACCACATAATTCTACTTTGAATTTTAATTCTAAAAATTATATACTATTGGTATCAATATGTGCTTAATTTTACCTATGTGTTGACCATTTTATATGCTCAGCATTCTTTCTTTCATCTCATACATTCCTTCTCTGTTCATTTTCCTTTTCCTGGAAATAAAAGTTCCTTTAATGATGTCATTAGTGATTAGACAATTAAAACATGGTACTAGTAATAATAAAAAGAGGATTATAATAAAAGATAACTACAAATTTTTGCATGTTTACCATGTGTCAGGGACTGTGCTAAGTGTTTTAAATGGATTATCTCTTTTCATCGTTACCTGCCAGATTACCATTTATTATCTCTATTTTACAGACAGGAAAACTGAATCATAGGTTAAGAAACATCCTTAAGGGAACACAACCTGACTGCAAACCATTTCTGTCTTATTCCAATGCTTATGCTTCTAACCATTCTTCTTTTACCTGTACAATTGTGGACATATTTAAAAATTTCTTCTATAGCCTGTTGTGTCTTACTTGTCACTAGACTTATAGATTCAATTTGTTTTAGTATGGTTAGCACAAATTGGAGCTTGTGAATATACAATGCATTTTCATTTAGATTCCTGAGATATTTTTCACATAAAAAGCTACCATCACAATTCAGAGTTCTTCACTTGTGGCTATGCATCAATGAGTATACAAATTGTGGGCAAACTGTATTATAATGCCACATCATCAATTATGTTACATCAGAATTGGTTTCAAGCAATCTTAGGCTAAGCAGAATGAAACCACGTTCAAGTATGTGACCAAACATCCACAATATTGTTCTCCATTATTCAAAGCATGCATGAATGTTGAAACTTTCCTCCTCTAGGACTTCTTGGAGTCACTTTCTTGGGCACCAATCTTCCCAAATCATAGTAAGAGTTGTTTGTTCAAAATAACTAGGAACAAAGAGGATTATTCTGTGGTGCCTCATTTTGTGGTGCTGAATCTCACCGTCTGTACAAACCGTCTGTACATTATTTATTTACATTCACTTAAAATCTTAGAAAGAATACTATATTATTGAAATGAAATATCATTCAGGTATAAACTACTCACCATCTTAAGGCTCAGCACAGCCTAAGAGAGGCACCGAATGGAAATCTCAATTGCATGCTGGGGAAAGACAATTCTATGGTGTTCTGATGACTTGAATAGTACCATCCAAAACAAGAGCTATGAGGGGATACTGCTCAATAAATCATATAGAATAAGCAAAGCATCTTTTCTAGGACTTTTGGCCATGAAAAGAAATAAAAATAAACAAAAAGTGACAGGAAGCATAGGTTAGATGATAAAGCTATACTGATATCACACAAAGAGTAGTCTTTCCGATACAAAGCAGACTACAAGTGTTACCAGGGATAAAGCTGGTATTTTAAAAGAAAAGGAGAAAGGGGCATCTGGGTGATCAGTCAGTTAAGTGTCCGACTCTTGATTTCGGCTCAGGTCATGATCTTGTAGTTTGTGAGATCGAGCCCTGTGTTGGGCTCTAACGCTAACAGCACAGAGCCTGCTTGGGATTCTTTCACTCTTTCTCTCTCTGCCCCTCCCCTGCTCATGCTCTCTCTTTCTCTCTCTCTCTCAAAATAAATAAACATAAAAAAATTAAAAGAAAAGAAAAGAAGAAAAAGAAAAAGTCTGTATATTGAGAAGGCTTAATAATCCTAAATGTGCATCTATCTAATAACAGAACTTTACTATATGAAAACAAACAAATAAACAAACAGAGAACTAAGGGGAAGAATGGAAAAAAATCAGAGTTGTTTTTTATTTTATTATATTTATTATAATTTTATTGGAAATTTTATTTTATTTTATTTATTAACTTGTAGGAATGAATGGAATGCTTTATTTTTTTATTGGTGTTTAATAAATGATCACATAGAATCTTAAAACAACATCTATTTATTATGTCAAATCGTATTTGTTTGGGTTTTTTTGCTTTTTTTTAAATATAATTTATTGTCAAATTAGCTAACATACAGTGTGTAAAGTGTGCTCTTGGTTTTTGGGGTAGATTCCCATGGTTCATCACTTACATACAACACCCACTGCTCATCACAACAAGTGCCCTCTTCAATACCCATTACCCGTTTTCCTCTCTACCCCACACGCCCCCCCCCATCAACCCTCAGATTGTTCTCTGTATTTAAGAGTATCTTATGGTTTGCCTCCCTCCCTCTCTGTTTGTAACTATTGTTTTCTTCCCTTCCTCTTCCCCATGGTCTTCTGTTAAGTTTCTCAAGATCCACATATGAGTGAAAACGTATGGTATCTGTCTTTCTCTGACTGACTTATTTCACTCAGCATAATACCTTCCAGTTCCATCCACATTGCTGCAAATGGCAGGATTTCATTCTTTCTCATTGCCAAGTAGTATTCCATTGTATATATAAACCACATCTTCTTTATTCATTCATCAGTTGATAAACATTTAGGCTCTTTCCATGATTTGGCTATTGTTGAAAGTGCTGCTATAAACATTGAGATATATGTGCCCCTAGCACTACTAAGAATTTATCCAAAGGATACAAGAGTGTCAGATCCTATTTGTGATTTTTTTATCACTGCATTTTTGCTTATTGTTTCTTCTTTTTAAAAAAAATATTTTTTAAATTTCAGTATAATGAACATACAGTGATATATTAGTTTTAGATATGCAATAAGTAATTCAACAATTCTGTACATTACTCAGTATTCATAAAAATAAGTGAGCTCTTTTTTAATTAAAAATTTTTTTACATTTATTCATTTTCTTTTGGGAGACAGAGAGCACAAGCAGGGGAGGGGCAGAGAGAGAGGTACACATAGGATCTGAAGCAGACTCCAGGCTCTGAGCTGCCGGAACAGAGCCCCATGCAGGGGCTCAAACCCATGAACCGTGAGTCAGTGACCTGAACTAAAGTTTGATCCTTAACTGACTGAGCTACCTAGACACCCCTAAGATAAGTGAACTCTTAATTCCCTTCACCGGTTTTATACATCCCCCCCTACACCTGCTTCTTCTCTGGCAACCATCAGTTTGTTCTCTATACAAAAGAGTCTGAGGTTTTTTTGGTCTCACTTTTTCTTTGTTCATTTGTATTTGTTTTGTTTCCATGTATAAGTGAAATGATATGGTGTTTGCCTTTCTCTAACTTATTTCATTTAGCATTATTCCTTCTAGATACATCCATGTTGTTGCAAATAACAAGAGTTCATTCTTTTTCATGGCTGAGTAATAATGTGTGTATATGTATATATTTAGTGTATATATATATATATATAATGTGTATATGCATATACACACTATTGTTTAACTGTATATACGTATACACACACACTACGTATATACACACATGCACTTTTTCTTCTTTGTCTATTCATCTACTGATGGACACTTGGATTGTGAAATTTAAGAGACAATCAAAGAAAAAAAAAACAAACCAAAAAACAGACTCTTAAATTTAGAGAACAAACTGGTAGTTATCAGAGGGGAGGTGGTGGGATCGATGAGTGAAATAGATGGAAGGTATTAAGAGTACCCTTATCATGAGAAGCACTGAGTAATTTATAGAATTGTTTGCTATATGGTATACCTGAAACTAATTTAGCACTGTATGCTAACTAGACTGAAATAAAACTAAACTAAACTAAAATAAAATAAAGCTACTATAAGCATTTATATGCAATAGATGATAGATAGATAGATAGATAGATAGATAGATAGATAGATAGATAGAGGCAAGATTTTTTGATGTATAATTAACATAGAGTAAAATGTACAGATATTATCTTCATCACCCAAATCAAGATAAAGAGCATTTCTAACTCCGCAGAAAGTTTTCTCCTATTCCTTTCCATTTAGTCCCCCTCCCTTGGCCTCCAGAGTTATCATAGTAGTTTGTACAATGGTAGTTTTGAAAGTGAAACTGCTCAATGGCATCAACTTCAGCAGAAATCAAACAGAATAAAGAGTTCAAAGGACATTGGGGATGATAATAGTGATGGGGGCAGATTGCAAATTGCAGTATATCTTGAAATGAATGGGAGGTAAAAACGTCACAGAACCTTTTTAAAAGCCTGACACTGCTATTTGTGCTTGATGGTGAAAAGGGATGAAAAACAGTTATGTTTTTAATACTTAATACACTCTCAATATATTTGCAGAAATAAGACACTTTTAAAATGCTCTTTATCAATAGTCTACAAATGATTTGTAAACAAATAATATTCTAGCATATGCATATAATTTATTCACTCCTCCAATGTTAAATATGTATAATATATCCAAGTCTGTTGTTTTAAATAATGAAATCTATAATTTTTCACAATTGTTTTTGTTTGTTGCTCTGATTAATTCAGTTGATTAAAAAATAATTTTGAGCACCTACTAGATTTTAGGCACTTGACTAGAC
The DNA here is from genome assembly GCF_003009895.1 of Hyaena hyaena. NCBI lineage: Eukaryota > Metazoa > Chordata > Mammalia > Carnivora > Hyaenidae > Hyaena > Hyaena hyaena. The sequence continues at coordinate 171,341 of NW_024081842.1, forward strand.
ACTGAGTGGTGGGTCCAAGACAGTAAACAAGACAGATAAATAGGAATGGAATAGTGGACCTTACATATTAACCTCATGAAAGACAGGTTAGCAGGAGAAAAAAGATTTAATTACATATGTATCTATGGGAGTTCACAAAGAAATGTGGCTCAATGAGAGTTAGAATTTGGGACTTATATACCATTTTAGGCTAGACAAAAGAAAAGGAGCTTGGGGATTCCTGGTGGGAGGGGAGAAGGTAAGTTATAGGAACATCAGGGGAGGAAATGTAGGGTAAATAAGGGTTCTTTGGTAAGATTTGTTATGTAGGTAAGTTATCTCAGGTGCTAAGAGTTACTTCTGTAGTTGTTCTCTTCCTGGTAGAGATAGAGAAACCTTTACAAATGAAAATTTATGTCCTAGTTTTAGATAGAAAGAGGGAAGCCAGAGAGCTAATTACCTTCACTTCAAAAGAATCCTTTTGCCAAAGTAGCATATATGGGGGTGACATATTCTGATCTCTTCAGACATAATAGCTATCTCATGGAGCTTAGAGTCTAGTCAAGATGAGAAACATTGACTAATTGTGATGGATCTTAATTAAGCAAAACTATGGAGTTAAGAACTAAGGGATTTAATAGAATCTGGGGACCCCAAAAAAGGCCTTCCTGAAGAGGTTACTTTTAGTCTGGGACCTAAAGGCTAAGAAGGAGTTGGTTTACTAAAAGGGGAGAATAAAGCATGTCAATGTGAAGGTCCTAAGGTAGAGAAAATGATGCCTTAGAGCATTTAGAAGAGGTAGAGTGAAAGGAAGCCAGGGGCACCATCTTGTAAAGCCTTATAGACAACTAGGTATTTTGTCCATTTTTCTAAGGACAGTAGAAAGCTATTGAAAGATTCTGATCAGGACAGTAACAAAATTAGCATTGCAAATGGCACTTGACATCTTCAGTAAGCATTCACTTCCTCTGCAATTTGGAGAGAGAGGAGGGCTTGGCTTCTGAGTTTGTCCACATACAAGTTTCCTCAGTGTTGTAAATTGCAGGCCATCTCTCTGTGCTTCCTCACTCTTGCTCACTCCACTGCAGTTAAAGCTTGGACATTAGGCAGAATTCCCTGATGAGCTGCAGCACCTTCATATGACCCCAGTGAGAGAGAAATGAAGAAGAACACATCTTTCCCTTTTGTTCTGTCCATTTATCCCAATAGTTCTACATCTTTAAATCTATATGGACATTAGAATTCCTTTCATGGTTGAGAATTATAGTGGAGCAGCAAAGAAAAAAATCTAAAAGAGCACAAGTATTTTTACCTATATAACCCAAAGGGAAAGCACCTAGTATGTATATGAGGAGAAGTGTCCAAATTTCACACTCATGTTCTCAGATTCACTTTTTCAAGAGAACCTTCTAATATCCATCTTGCAAATCTTTACTGACTTTTCAAGACAGCCTTCCAGTGCATACATGTTTTATTCTCAACTCAGGATTATATCTCTCTGCTCCTACCAATTTCCCTAAATCTGAGCTATTAAATCAATAACCATGATCAAGGGACCAGCAGGACAATCCATAGTAATCTTTGACATTCTACATCCCAGAAAAACATCCAGGTATGCACTGGCACCACTGTTATGTTCTAACTTGAGCTCCTCCCGCCAGCGTGAGTTGCATACAAATCTCAAGTTTTCTGATTGTTCAGTGGTTAACTGTTGGAAGACATACATATGTGTACTCACGTACATTCACCTGTAGTCTTCAGAGGACAAATTCTGTTTGTCAGAGACAGTACCAACAAGCCCTATAAGAAGGAAAAGGCAATATAATTCCCTAAGATTCCATAATTTACAAGGTCACATCTCTCACAATGGAGTTAGTACAGTACATAAGTATGCAAAGCAGTGTTATTTCCTTTCTATTATCCCTTTCTCTCAAATTGTATCTTCTTGAGCCTGCCAAGAATAAGAAATGGCCCATTACTAAGCCATATACCTCTTAATGACCACTCAGCTACACAAAGACCTGGTTGAAGCTTGAAATTACCTCTTGAAAATTTCCAATTAGCTATTAGACAAGGGCCATCCATCTCCCCAGCCTCTGTCTTGGAAGGAGGACTTTGGTGCTTGGAACGTAGAGGAAGAGAATATAATCAGATTTGCATTTTTATCAGAATATGCTGAGTTGTAAATGGAAAGATAGAAAAAGGAGAATACATTGTAGCCAACTCACTGACGCACACACACACACACACGCTTCAGGGAAAGGAACTTTGTCAAGTAAGATAGGTTCTACTTTACCCTGAGAGATGGTGTCTTAGAAAATGTATAAAGTTTTAGGAATGTGGATTGTCACTGTTTTGTAAATAGGAAGGAAAATATAATAAGATAAAATGGCACCCCCCAAAATCTCTAGTGATAGAATCCAAGATCTGTACAAGCTAATATAATCTTCTCTTCATCACCTTCTAAAAGGAGCCCCTCATCAACAACAACAACAAAAAAAAACCCGGAAAGTTTGTGTGAGATCATGACCTCTTTATGAGCATTTGGAACAAATGGATACAAGTGGAATAACTATATGGCTTTTGTTCTAAAATTAAATTAAACAAGTCATATTCAGACAGTACAACCCCCATACCTCATATACTCTTCCTCAGAAATGAGATTTCAACTTTTCTGACACTAAATTTGGCCAGAGGTGTCAAATCATTATAATAACTGCAAGCTGGCCCCAGCTAAAATAGCATCTCAGTAGACTGCCACTGGCATACAATCAACTGCACACCCACTGCTGGACTTGATACTCAATTGTGGCACCAAAAAATGATTAGAATGTACTTTTTGGTGCCAAGTATCACAGTGCAACATATTAACCTTTGACCAGGATAATTATTTTTTCAGTTTCTAGATGTCTAACTCAGTTAAGTGTTTTTAGATCAATGCAACCATATGTCCACCTATAAGATTTGGGAGATTATTTTTTATTTGCAGAATATCCCTCTGTCTCACAAAGGACATATTATGTCTTCCAACTCAGAAATGTGAGCAACTGGCTGTTACAAAGTATTTGACCACACTAAACAGTCAAGAAATGCTTACTTATTTGCATCATATAAGTATATTTCAATATTCTCACACAAAATTGACCCAAACCAAGTTTTCTACAAAATGTTTCCAGTGCTTTATTTTTCTCAGGATTATCAAGATCAATACTTTTTCTGCACTATATATATTTGTGGCAGTAATTAGCTTTGTAGAATTGTTGTTAGAGAAAAGTAGGTTTCCCTAGAGAAGAAGAAAGATCTACGATTTGTTATGTATATAAAGGCAATTTTAGGAGGAAAATGGTATAGAGTGGGCAGTTGTTTGAAATAGTCTAGACTTATTCCTGAAGTCCCAATGTTTCTTATTTTTATATTTCTGGACTTTTAGCTAAACTACAACACTATCATTATTCAGTTGTCCATTATAGTCATCTTTTGTAAAAGCCTAATTTAAATCTAAGGTTGCAATGTTCAGGATTACAAGTATTCCAGTTTATTTGCAGCTTACTTCTTCCATAAAATCTCTGTGGAAACCTTACTACAGGGCAACCCCTCAAAAATTGTGTCCCATTTTCTACCAAATAAGGATAATAATACAAATGTGCTCTCTAAAAAGAGACCCCATGGGTCCAAAACAAACCATAAGCAAAAATCAAAATACTGATAAATATCTTCAGTCACAATACTTTATTATGTATAAATATGCATTGTAATGTGAATTCTAAATAACAATATAATTGTTAAAGTTTTATGCAAGGATGTTAAATACAATGAAAGAAAAATCCTTTTAGAAGTAATAGTTAATGCTTGAGAGCCTTAGATGGCCATTTAACTTTTTGTAGAAGCACATACAGGAGTTGATTTGTGAAGGGCTTCAGAACACATCCACTGCATCTTCGTCTTCTGCTAGACAGTTCCAAAAGGAGTATTTTGGCGTAGTGTATAACTTCATTTTTAAACAAGACAAACAGTACACTTTGTTTTGTAGAAAAGGTCATAGGGTATAGTGAAAGAGGCACATGTCTTGGAGTTAGAGAGGTACAACTTTAGATACTGATCCTGTGACTGTTTTGCTATGTATGGTTCCATTTTCTCAAGTGAAAAAGGATAAAGCTAACTGGAAGAGAATGCTTTATGAATTAAATGAAATCCGTATTAAAGTACTTAGCTCAGAGTAAGTGTTCAATCTTCTCTGGTCTTTTCACCTTAACAGACACGATCTTCATTTTTTTAAAAAATGTTTATTTTTAAGAGAGAGAAAAAGAGAGAGAGAGCAGGCAAGAGGGAGAGAGAAAGGGAGACACAGAATCTAAAGCAGACTCCAGGTTCTGAGCTGTCAGCACAGTGCCCTATGCAGGGCTGAAACCCATGAGATCATGACCAGAGCCAAAGTCCGAAGCTTAACCAACTGAGCCACCCAGGCACCTCTGATTTAAGTTGGGTTTATGAGAAGCCCAAAGTGGTTTTTCCCATAACCATAACAGTTTCATTGCAAATACTGAGGAAAATCAAGAATGTATTAATTTCTACTGTAGTATTTCAGGTCATACAAAATGTTTTTTATTGTAATTGGTATTAATTTCTATTATTCTTTTATTTAAAAAATTTTTAATTTAAATACTATTTAGTGAACATATGGTGCAATAATGATTTCAGGAATAGAATTTAGTGATTTATCACTTAACTTATAACACCCAGTGCTCATCCCAAAACGTGCCCTCCTTAATGCCCTTTGCCCATTTAGCCCATCCCACCACCCAAAACCCCTCCAGCAACCTTCAGTTTGTTCTCTGTATTCAAGAGTCTCTTATTGTTTGTCTCCCTCTCTGTTTTGATCTTATTTTTGCTTCCCTTCCCCTATGTTCATCTGCTTTTGTTTCTTAAATTCCACATATGAGTGAAATTATATAATATTTGTCTTTCTCTGACCGACTTATTTCATTTAGCATAATACACTCTAGTTCCATCCACATTGTTGCAAGTGGTAGGATTTCATTCTTTTTCATCTCCAAGTAATATTCCATTGTGTATATTTACCACATCTTCTTTATCCATTCATCACTCAGTGGACATTTTGGCTCTTTCCATACTTTGGCTATTGTTGATAGTGCTACTATAAACATTGGGGTGCATAGGCCCCTTTGAATCAGCATTTTTGTATCCTTTGGATAAATTCCTAGCGGTGCAATTGCCAGGTCATATGGTAGTTCTATTTTTAATTTTTTGAGGAGTCTCCATACTGTTTTCCAGAGTGGTTGCACCAGTTTGCATTCCTACCAGCAATGCAAAACAGTTCCCTTTTTTCTGCATCCTCGCCAACATCTGTTGTTGCCTGAGTTGTTAATTTCAGCCATTCTGACAGGTGTGAGATGATACCTCATTGTCGTTTTGATTTGTATTTCCCCAATTATGAGTGATGTTGAGCATCTTTTCATGTGTCTGTTAGCCATCTAGATGTCTTCTTTGGAGAAGTGTCTATTCATGTCTTTGCCCATTTTTTTCAGTGGATTATTTGTTCTTTTGGGTGTTTTTTAACGTTTGATAAGTTCTTTATAGATTTTAGATACTAACCCTTTATCTGATATGTCATTTGAAAATATCTTCTATTCCATTGGTTGCCTTTTCGTTTTGCTGCTTGTTTCCTTAGCTGTGCAGAAGTTTTTGTCTTGATGAGGTCCCAGTAGTTAATTTTTGCTTTTATTTCCCTTGCCTCTAGAGATAAGTCTAGTAAGAAGTTTCTGTAGCTGAGGTCAAAGAGGTTGTTGCCTGTTTTCTCCTCTCATACAAAATGTTAAGTAGAGAGATTCCATTAACCTTAAAACAATTAACCTATAGATACTGACATAGTCACAACTACCAAATCTATCAGTTAGAAAGAATAGCAAATGTATAATATCAGTTTCACTCTTTCTCTCGCTTTAGAATGACTAGAGAATGGTATTGGCCACAAGATGATTAATACCTGATAAAGATGATTGAATATATGGGAAGTATGCAGTCTGAATAATACTATCTTCATTATATTTTTTATTATACAGATAAAGGTGGACATCTAATACTACAATTTGATTATCATAAAAGTATATTTTTTAGTATCCTTATATACAACGTATACTTGCCTGTTGTAAAAAGCTGGCCTGTTGACTTAAGAAACTTGATCAGTTTCATACCCGAGATTATTGTTTTCCTGGTATAAGTGGAATAAATATTCTAAAATTCTTCCCTTAAGGTTTGTGCTTCAGTAAATATTTCCTGAGCATCCTCAAAGGCTTTGAAGAATTCATACAGCAAGAAGCATTTTCTCAGTCATCTCCTCTTCCCCACATAAGCCTCTTTGTTTTCTTTCCTTTCCTCTCACTCACATCTTGACATTTGTGCTCATCTTGCCACTTTTCCTACATCAGTTTAACTGTTCCTAATTTCTGTGTTTCCTAACTATTGGCTCTTCCTTTCCATATTTGGTGCACCAGCTTTGGAGTAGGGGCTTGAGGACAATGCCTGTCAGCACTCACAAGCATCACAGAAGTCCACAGAAGAACCACAGCTACATCTGATAGAATTAATGTGGAGAGTTGAGAAGGCTGGGTTGTTCCTGGGGCATTGGTATGCTGGGCAAGGAAGGGTTTTTCAGGGGGCTTTAAGCCAAGACTATGGTCAGGAAGGGAACTAATTTCTCATAGTGTTGAATGGCCCCACTGAGGGTCTAAGTACAGAAGGACCATGAGTAGTGGCTTGAGGAGGAGATAGAGGTAATAGAAACAAACCTCTTCTGACCACAATTCCAGGCTTACAACATTGCTTTTCTGTTAGTAGTGTTGTGTTCTTGTTTCTTTTGCCATTCCATACGAATGGAACTGGGACAAAACTGGGACACTGACTGAGGAAATGTCCAATCTCCCACAATGACCATCAGATCATGGACTGGGAAGGAGGACTTGTTGCAGACTTCTCAGCCTGTCTAGTGTATTTCTAGCTATCATTGGCCTTAAAGCCTTGAAAGGATTAAAAATGTGTCCAAAAGTGAGCTTGAGGGCAAAATGTACTAACAGACAATATTGTGTGTTAGACCTTTGAAATTTTATGGAATTTATGACTGTTTAAGAAGTGGGAAAACCTCTAAACATTTTTTTAGTGAGCTAATCTTCCCCTTCTGCTTCTTTGAAGCATGTGTGTTTTAGAGGAATTTTAAAATTCATGTCTTGAATTTGTGTTTCTGATTACACATAATTCATCAAGATCTTGCTCTTCATGAGCTATTTAATACTCAGGAAGTCATTTAAGTCATTTTAGAATCTTCCTAAAATCCAACAGGAAGTCGTGTTTATAAAGGACACACAAACATTTGCACTTTTCATTTGAACTGAAATGTAGAAACCATAAGTATTTTGGAATTGGAGAAAAATTCAGCCTATCTCTTCAATAAGAAAGGGCTGATGCAATGTCATCCCAGATGCTTACTGATAATCCCACCTGAACATGATGTGTGGAATCTTATGTTGCATATACATTATCTGTCTGTGGCCTCATATTGTAATTACTTGTGTGTGTATATGTCTTCTGTCTTTAATGGAAGTGTCTGATATAAAAGGAAGGAAATTAGATTGTAAGCCCAGTTGACAAATGTTACACTGCTGACTTTCACAGCTGTGTGACCTTGGACAAATCACTGAACATTACTGAGCCTCATCTACTCTGTGTACTTCATGAATTTTGAACACATAAAAAATGATAATAAACCTAAAAATAGTCTATTGACCCCTCAATGATAGATCCAGTTAATTGCCAGCTTTTATTATTCTATTATTCTATTCTACCCTTACTACTTTTACTAATTTATACTTATTGTTTCATCAAACATTTGTTAAGATAAAGAACAGAAACATTGTATGAAAAGAGGATAGAAACATGTGAAAAGAGGGGAGAAATGCTATTTTCAACAGACATTTCTTTTTATGTCAAAGTGGAATGCCATTATCATAGCAGTTTTGTGCTATTACACACCCTGTTGTGGTCATTTCTAAATAGAGGATGGGAAAATCTACCAAGTCCTAGGACACTCATTTTTACAAATGTCTCCAGCTTATACACTTTAACATGTTTTATGATAAGTTGGTTCAAACTCTTTTATTTTTCAAAGAATATACTATTTATATTTTGCTTAAGATATGTATTACTTGTACTATGTAATACAGTATATAATTATACAAGAGATATTAAAATTATAATCTTAGGAGCACTTGGGTAGTTCACTCGGTTAAGCGTCAGACTTTTGACTTTGGCTCAGGTCATGATTTCACGATTTGTGGGTTCAAGCCCCACCATGTCTTTGGTGACAGCATGGAGCCTGCTTGGGATTCTCTCTCCCTTTCTCTCTGCCTCTCCTCAGCTTGTGCTCTCTCTCTCTTTCTCTCAAAATAAATAAACATTAAACATATAAGAGGGGGGTGGGGGAGAGGGGAAGGGGGTGATGGGCAGGGAAGAGGGCACTTGTTGGGATGAGCACTGGGTGTTATATGTGAATCAACTTGACAATAAACTATAAAATAAAAATATATATAATCTTGATTTTTATATTTTATTTTGCTTAAAATTTTAGGTGCCAATATATTTTAGAAATAAGTTAAGTCATTTGCATTTTTCTACTTCTCATAAAAGAGGAGGCAAATGTGTTTACCACCACATGTTATCCCCCAAGAGGGTGCATTTTACTCTGGATGTCAAATTTTAAGTGGAGGAATAACAGGGTGCAGACACACTAAAAACACTCTTTCAGTAGCCAATGTTTTTCCCTCCAGTGGGTGATGAAAATCAAATCCCCAAACTGCTCCTTCTGGGCTTTTTACTAATTAACTTGACATCTGTGATGAAGCAGAACATAGACTAACCTTGTTCATTCTCAGTCCCACAATTAAACTGCTGGTAGTTCAGGCCAGAAGCTTTTCTCTTGAAATTTGAGAGTAAAATATTTCAAATTGACAGAAAGGATAAAACAACATCTTTAGTATTTTTACCAAAATATTCAGGAAAAGGAAGAGCTTTCAGGTAGAGTAAAAATCGCACTCTTAGCCCACCATGATTCCCTAGTCTAACTACTGTGGTTTTTCTCCATCTATGGTTGACAGAAGCAAACGACCCATGAGAATAGGATCATTCATGTAAAAGAGTTCCTGTTATAGAGCACAGATGAGTGCAATAGTGCTGTGATTGGGATGTGATGCACACAGAGGTGGGAGTGGGAAAAGTATGTTGGCAGAAAGATTTTTTGGAAGATCTAGGGAAGTAAAAGAAATGATTCTCTAGAAATTTTAAAAGAAGAATATAGCAAAAAATGTTAACAGCTAGGAGAAAGCGTTAAATTTCCCTTACTCATGCTATTATCAGAAAGTGTCTGGTGACTTAAGTGTGTCAGCATCATGGAGTCCATGCAGGCCAAACTATTGGATGACCTGTGGCTTACCAGAAGGAAGTGAAAAGAATTTAATAAAAAAAAAGGAGGGGGCAGACTACACTTATGTGCAAACAAGAATATAGATGAAATAGAAGCATTGATGGGCAAAAGGACATGATGTGGGGGTTTCTTTAAAATAGTTCATCAAAATAAAAAATTTTTAGCTAGGGGATTGAAATAAGTTCCTTGTACACACAACACGGATAAATCTCAAAGACCTACTGCTGAGCAAAAGAAAACTTAGACAAAAGAGTACATACAACACGATCCCATTTACATGAAGTTCTAAAGTGGGAAAATTAATCTAAGCTGAAAAACATCAGAAAAGTAGTTGTCTCTTAGAGTCAGGGTAAAGGCATGAATTGACTGGGAAGGGGCATGAGGGGATTTTCTAGAGTGAAGGTTATGTTCTTTGTCTTAGGAGTTTGGGCTACATGGGTGTATGCATATGTCAGAACTCTTCAAATGGTACACTTGAGATTTGTGAACTTCACTGTATGTAAAATTTACCTCAAAATAAGGAACTATGAATAAATGCTAAACTCTATTAGTAATATGCTAGTTGAAGTATTTTGGAGAGATATACTAATGTGTGCAGCTTAGTTAGAAATACATCACACTTGGGGTGCCTGGGTGGCTCAGTTGGTTAAGAATCCAACTCTTGATTTCGTCTCATGTCATGATCTCACAGTTCGTGAGTTTGAGCCCCACATTGGGTTCTGCGCTGATAGTGCTAAGCCTGCTTGGGATTCTGTCTCTCTCTCTGCCCCTCCCACACCCTCTCTCTATCAAAATAAATAAATAAATGTTAAGAAAAAGAAACGCATCAAACTATAAGAGAGATTGATGGACATATAGATGAAAGGAAGGATATATATAAAACAAGTATAAGAAAAAATATAAAATCTAGGTGGTGGACATAGGAGGATTCATTTTATAATTTTTCTACTTTTCTCTAATTTGAAAACTTTATAATAGCATTGGTGAAAGTGAGCAATAGGAAAGGTGAAATAAAGTTGACAAAAATTGGGGCGCCTGGGTGGCTCAGTCAGTTAAGCTTCCAACTTCAGCTCAGGTCATGATCTCATGGTTTGTGGGTTTGAGCCTCGTGTCGGGCTCTGTGCTGACAGCCAGCTCAGAGCCTGGAGCCTGTCTCAGATTCTGTGTCTCTCTCTCTCTCTCTGACCCTCCCCTGCTCACACCGTCTCTCTCTCAGAAATAAATAAAACGTTAAAAAATAAAAAAAATAAATAAACTTGACAAAAATGTCAATAACTGGTGGAGCAAGGGGGCAGTTAATGGATTCATTATACCCTTCCCTGTACTATCTCTGTATTTGAAATTTTCCCTAAAAAGAAGTTTAAAAGGTATTCATATGAAGAGATTATCCAAGTTGAATATAGAATTGTATTTAAGTCATGTAACTATGAATATGTATTTTCTGTCATTTTCTATCTACTTAGTAAAAATGTCTACTTTTGCCATAAAATAAGGGGGAAGTAGACAGAAGTGGGCTCATATAAGAATCCAGGGAAATTAGAAGAGAGGGTCCCAAATTAAAAATTCGAGCTCTAGCAAAAGATGATCATTTTCATAAATCACTTCTCTTACATCTAAGTTCAATTTAATTCTGTATCCTGATCACTGGCTAAGAAAAGAGAATCTACCTCTTTATTGTGTGGGAAGTAAAAAGGTAGTCATTAATAATGCAGATTCTTGAACCACATGAAAGAACACGGTGGACACTGGATACTACAGCCAAAACTATAGACTTCCTACAGTTTACCCTTCCTCTTCTCCCCGAACTTGGCTTTATCTCTCTTTCCATGATGTTCAGGTAACGTGTAAATGTGCTACTGAATTGACTGATTTCACAAATCCCAATTCTACTAACTAGCCCCAATACCTGCAACCATTCTTTGTGCTGTAGATCCTCATTCTAAATCCTTCCTTTGCTCAGTATTGTCTTCTCAACTGATTCTTCAAGAAATGCCTTCACAAAATTATTTTAACATTATGCTTTCATCTTTTACATAGAACCAGTGTAAAAATGGGCATATGAAAAAGGTCGCTGTAGTTGTAAAATTGCTATTGAAGGTAGAGTTAATTATACTGTTTAGTTTCCAATTCATGTGTTCAGTTTCTCTCAGAGTTCTGAGATACCTTTATCTCCCTTGGTAATTTTGTGTGTCTCCCTTTGTTAAATAACCCTTATATTTGTAACCCTTAATGTTTTTTCTTTCTACCTTGGCTTCCAGCAAGTTTAGGGTTATTTAATTTATTAAACAATAGCCTCCTATGACTTTTTAAAACTTAGTTATTACATTCTTGCCTTTTTCATCTCCATCCTAGCACTTTTTTCCCATTACTTGGTACTTCTCCTTTAATAATTATAGATTTGTTGAGTTCATAGTATCTAAGCTTTTGTAAATTGTTGTACACTTGGAAGTAGGTAGTGATACATAATTTCTATAAACCTCCAATGATATAAATAAGTTATTTTACTCTAGCTCAAAAATTTTTTAGATTTTTGTCAAGTTGGTTTCCATATAACACCCAGTGCTCATCCCCACAAGTGCCATCCTCCACGCCCATCACCCCCCCTTCCCCTCCCCCTCACCCCCATCAGCCCTCAGTTTGTTCTCAGCATTCAGGAGTCCCTCACAGTTTACATCCCTACCTCTACCCCACTATTTTTCCCCTTCTTCTCCCCCATGGTCCTCTGTTAAGTTCCTCCTAATCCTCCTATACGTGCAAACATATGGTTGCTGTCATTATCTGCCTGACTTATTTCACTCCACCTAATACCCTCAAGGTCCATCCAAGTTGCTACACATGGCCAGATTTCATTCTTTCTCATTGCCATGTAATATTCCATTGTATAAATAAACCAAATCTTCTTGATCCATTTGTCAGTTGATGGACATTTAGGCTCTTTCCATGTTTTGGCTATTGTTGAGAGTGCTGCAATGAACATGGGGTCCATGTGCCCCTATGCATCAGTACTCCTGGATCCCTCGGGTAAATTATTAGCAGTGCTATTGCTGGGTCATAGGGAAATTCTATAGTTAATTTTTAGAGGAAACTCCACACAGGTTTCCAGAGGGGCTGCACCAGTTTACATTCCCACCAACAGAGTATGAGGGTGCCCATTTCTCCGCACCCTTGCCAGCATCTAGAGTCCTCTGATTTGTTCATTTTAGCCACTCTGACCAGCGAGAGGTGGTATCTCGGTGTGGTTTTGATTTGTATTTCTCTGATGAGGAGGGATGCTGAGCATCGTTTCATGTGTCTATTGGTCATCTGGATGTCCTCTTCGGAGAAATGTCGGTTCATGTCTCTGCCCATTTCTTCACTGGATTGTTTGTTTTTCAGATGTGGAGTTTGGTGAGTTCCTTATAAATTTTGGTTATTAGACCTTTACCTGATATGTCATTTACAACTATCTTTTCCCATTCTATCGGTTGCCTATTAGTTTTATTGATTGTTTCCTTTGCCATGCAAAAGCTTTTTATCTTGATGAAGTCCCAATAGTTCATTTTTTTCTCTTGATTCCCTTGCCTTTAGGGATGTGTCAAGTAAGAAATTGCTGCAGTGGAGGTCAAGGAGGCTGTTTCCTGCTTTCTCATTTAGGGTTTCCTGTCTCACATTCAGGTCCTTTATCCATTTTAGTTTATTTTTGTGTATGCTGTGAGAAAATGATCAAGTTTCATTCTTCTGCATGTTGATGTCCACTTCTCCCAGCACCATCTGTTAAAGAGGCTGTCTTTTTTCCATTGGATGCTCTTTCCTGCTTTGTCAAAGATTAGTTGGCCGTCCATTGTGGGTCCAATTCTGAGTTCTCACTTCTGTTCCATTTGTCTATGTATCTGTATCTGTGCAAATACCATGCTGTCTTGATGATTACAGCTTTGTAGTAGAGGCTAAAATCTGAGATGGTGATGCCTCCCGTTTTGGTTTTCTTCTTCAATATTACTTTGGCTATTCGGGGTCTTTTGTGGTTCCATACAAATTTTAGGATAGTTTCTTCTAGCTTTGAGAAGAATGCTGGTGCAATATTGATTAGGATTGCATTGAATGTGTAGCTTGCTTTGGGTAGTAATGACATTTTATATATTTTTTTAATGTTTTATTTATTTCTAAGAGAGAGAGAGAGAAAGAGAGAGACAGCGTGAGTAGGGGAGGGTCAGAGAGAGAGGGAGACACAGAATCCGAAGCAGGCTCCAGGCTCTGAGCTGGCAGTCAGCACAGAGCCCGACGCGGGGCTCGAACCTATGAACCGCGAGATCATGACCTAAGTAAAAGTCGGACGCTTAACCGACTAAGCCACCCAGGCACCCCGTAATGACATTTTAATAATATTTATTCTTCCAACCCGTGAGCATGGAATGTTTTTCCATTTCTTTGTGTATTCTTCAATTTCCTTCATAAGTTTTCTATAGTTTTCATCATACAGATCTCTTGTATCCTTGGTTAGGTTTATTCCTAGGTATTTTATGGGTTTTTGTGCAATTATGAATGGGATCAGTTTCTTGGTTTCTCTTTCTGTTGCTTCATTGTTGGTGTATAAAAATGCAACTGATTTCTGTACGTTGATTTGTACCCTGCAACTTTGCTGAATTCTTGGATCAGTTTTGGTAGGCTTCTGGTGGAGTCTGTCAGGTTATCTATGTAGAGTATCATGTCGTCTGCGAAAAGTGAAAGTTTGACTTCTTCTTTACCAATTCTGATGCCTTTTATTTCCTTTTGTTGTCTGATGGCTGATGCTAGGACTTCCAGCACTATGTTAAACAACAGTGGTGAGAATGGACATCCCTGTCGTGTTACTGATCTCAAGGGGAAAGCTCTCAGTTTTTCCCCATTGAGGATGATGTTAGCTGAGGGCTTCTCATAAATGGCTTTAATGATGTTTAAGTAAGTTCCTTCTATCCTGACTTTCCCGAGGGTCTTTATTAAGAAGAGATGCTGTATTTTGTCAAATGTTTTTTCTGCATGTATAGATAGGATCATATGGTTTTTATCTTTTCTTTTGTTGATGTGATATATCACATTGTCTGATTTGTGAATATTGAACCAGCCCTGTAACCCAGGAATGAATCCCATTTGATCTTGGATAATTCTTTTTATGTACTGTTGCATTCGATTTGCAAGTATCTTGTTGAGGATTTTTGCATCTATTCATCAAGGATATTGGCCTGTAATTCTCTTTTTTTTGCTGGGTCTCTGTCTGGCTTGGGAATCAAAGTGATGCTGGCTTCGTAAAATGAGTCTGGAAGTTTTCCTTCAATTTCTATTTTGTGGAATAGCTTGAGAAGAATGGGTATTAATTTTTTTTAATGTCTGGTAGAATTCCCCAGGGAAGCCATCTGGCCCAGGGCTCTTATTTGTTGGGAGAGTTTTGATAACTGGTTCGATTTCCTCACTAGTTATGGATCCGTACAGGTTTTCTATCTCTTCCCATGTGAACTTTGGTAGCGTGTGTGTGTTTAGGAATTTGTCCAGTTCTTCTAAGTTGTCCAATTTGTTGGCATATAATTTTTCATAGTATTCCGTGATAATTGCTTGTATTTCTGAGGGGTTCATTGTAATCCGTTTTCATTCATGATTTTGTCTATTTGAGTGCTCTCTCTTTTCTTTTTGAGAAGCCTGGCTAGAGGTTTGTCAATTTTGTTTATTTTTTCAAAAAACCAACTCTTGGTTTCATTGATCTGTTCAACTGTTTCTTTGATTTCTATATTGTTTATTTCTGCCCTGATTTTTATTATTTCTCTTCTCTTACTGGGTTTAGGGTGCTCTTGTTGCTCTCCCTCTAGTTCCTTTAGGTGTGCTGTTTGATTTTGCACTTGTGCTTTTTCTGATTTCTTGAAATAGCCCTGGAGTGCAATGTACTGTCCTCTTAGGACTGCCTTTGCCACATTCCATAGAGTTTGGATTGTTGTTTTTTCTTTTTCATTTGTGTCCATATATTTTAAAATTTCTTTTCTAATTGCCTGATTGGCCCATTCGTTCATTATTAGGATGTTCTTTAACCTCCACATTTTTGGAGGTTTTCCAGACTTCTTCTTGTGATTGATTTCAAGTTTCATAGCATTGTGATCTGAAAGTGTGCATGGTATGATCTCAATCCTGTTATATTTATTGAGGTCTGCTTTATGACCCAGTATGTGATCTATTTTGGAGAATATGCCATGCATACTTGAGTAGAAAGGGAATTACATTGCCTCAGGATGTAGAGTTCTAAATATATCTGTCAAATCCATCTGGTCCAGTGTGTCATTCAAGTCCATTGTGTCTTTAGTGATTTTCTGTCTAGTTGATCTCTCCATTGCTGTAAGTGGAGTATTAAAGTCCCCTGCTATTAGTACATTCTTATCCATAAGAGTGTTTCTGTTTGTGATTAATTGTTTTATATATTTAGGTGCCCCCATATTTGGTGCGTAGACATAATTGTTAGCTCTTCCTGATGGATAGACCCTGTAATTATTATATAATCCTCTTCTTCATCCCTTGTTACTGTCTTTACTTTAAAGCCCAGTTTGTCTAATATAAGTATAGCTACTCCAGCTTTCTTTTGACTTCCAGTTACTCTAGCTCAAATTTTATTGTGGTCATATCCAAGGATATTGCAATAAAGGATGGATTTATCTGTTATTTTGAGAAAATAAAATCCTTTGTTATATTAGGAAGTCATTAGGAGGCAATTACGAAGAGAAAGTGATTTTATTAAAACAAAAAACATCAAGGCCAACTTCCTACAGGCTATATTGTCCATTCATCCTCTTGAATATACGTGTTTCTGATTTCTCTTCACAATGGTCAGACTGATCACTGATGTGGAAACAGACCTTACTTCTCTCAACTGGCTTTTGTCAAACAGTGAATGAATCTAGGTCATCTCTCTTGGAGATAGTGCTGTATCTCTGTGGATTAGAGAGAAAAAGCCCAACGGTATGACAAAAAATTCAACTGTCTAAGTTAAACTAAGTATCTTTTAACTTCATCACAATTTTATAAGTGTATATTTCCTATAAAAAGGAGAAGGAAAGATTCCTTTACCACAGATCTCCTGGGGTGATTCATTTTTCCTAAACACATAATTATTATCAGCTATCATTTACCCACTGATTAAATATTCAGAAGGCCCCCTCCCCAATTAAAACCCATAAAGCACAGAAGAAAATGGCCAAATAATTATCTGATCTAAGGATAAATAAAAGTTTTCTAACTTTAAAGTAACAAAAAAAATCAAGTAGAAGCTGCAGTAGATTTGCCTACGTAACAATATGACTTCTACTCTTCAAATTTAGAAATAATACAGTAAACCAGAATACTATATGCAAGAAATATGAGGAAAAAATTAAAATATACAATTTACAAAGAGCTCACAGGAATTAAAATGCTTTCAATAAATGAAGGAAAAGTTACACTTTGAAATTCTTCCAATATAAAAATGAAAATTGGTAGTAAATTTTGGAAAAAACTAGTCAATGCTACTGGTAAAAAAAAAAAAATGTAAACTAATGCGGTAATTTTTTTGTTTCAAAATAGCCCAGGTTTTTAAATAAGCATATACTTAATACTAGTGAAGGTACATTTAAAAAATCTCTCCTTCACTGTAGTTAGAAATAGGGACTGCTGCCACCTTTTTGGGAGGACAATTTGATATGTTACAAAAGTCTTAAAAATATTAATTCCCCTTTTCCTGATGATTCTACTTCTCTGTGTATATCCTAAAAAAAAATCAGAAACATATTTTCTGAACATATATTATGCATAATAATGTTCATCAACATAGTATTTATATCAATTTGCAATGCAAGGGGACCTAAATTATACATCATTTTATTGGATTATAAACTAGAGTCAATGGATTATTATATATTTATTGAAATTATTTTAGAGAAAAAATTTAATGGGAAGCTGCTTAGTATTTATTTTTATGGAAAAAGTATATAAATCATTATAAAATATTTTTAAAATATGCAAAATCATATCTAAAACATGGAAATAAATGTGCTAAAATATTAACAATCTCTGGGAAACAGGATTATAAGTGACTGTTATGTTCTTCTTTATGTTTCTCTAGGAGTGTAATAATATTATCTAAAAAGTACTACTAAAAACACTGGAAGGACCTTTCTGCTTTCTGTCTTTAACTCTTCCTCACATCATAAGGAAATATCCATTTCTCTTTGAGTTAAAAGTTGCTACTTTACATAGTTATAGAAATAAGCATTTCTTATATTTCTACTCATAATACTGCACTTTACACTAGGAAAAGTTCCTCTTAATCCCTATCTCTTGAATATGAGTTTCCAATTTAGGAAGTCAAACGGGATTCTAGAGGGTAGAAAAAGTACTGTCATATATAAAATTGTTCTAGAAACTCACAAAAGAATAGAATGCTATAAGAAATAAAATATTGATAAAAAGTATTGCAGGAGTAAAAATGGCATTTTTCTTCTTGCATTGCTGGTTTAGGATGGCCTGAGTTGGGATGGCTTGTCTCTGTTCTGTGTAATCTCTCATCTTGCATCAGTGTAGACCAGATTTGTTTTTATTTTTCAGGCTTAAGCCCAAAAGGGATAGCAGAAGTAAGACCATTTGTGGCACTGAGCTCAGAATTGACATACTGTCATTTCTACTTCATCCCAATGGGAAGTCATCCCAAGCCTAGTCAGATTTAGAGAGAGGGGAAACAGACTCCATATCTTAGTAAGAATAGCTACAAAAATCTCATTTTGAAGACATCAGGAGAGTGAAGAATTGTGTGTTCTTTTCCAAGCCACCACATTAGTTTATGACATCTAGTCCCAAACACCCCATTTTACCCAAAAGTATGATTAACCACGTTTAAAAGATCTGACAGCCAGGCAACAGATATTCCCTATAATCCATAGCAAAAAATAGAAGTCTGAACCTTAAAAAGTTTTAGCAAGGACATTATATACAACTGAGGCCGTGAGTATCTCCTCCTAAACTCCATTCTTCTTTGCAAACCTGATTTCCTTTTTTCTAAAACAGTAATTGGAAAATCTTGCCTTTATTTTATTTTATTTTATACTTACATTTCATTTTTATCAAAGCAGTACTTGCACATGGTTTAACAAGTCAAGTAGCATTTAGAGGCTTTTTAGCAGGAACATGTGGGTGGCTCAGTTGGTTAAGCATGCGACTTCAACTCAAGTCATGATCTTGTTGTTCTCGAGTTTGAGCCTCACATTGAGCTCTGTGCTGACAGCTCAGAGCCTAGAGCTTACTTCGGATTCTGTGCCTCCCACTCTCTCTGCCCCTCCCACTTGCACTGTGTCTCTCTCTCTTAAAAAGAAATAAACATTTAAAAAATAGAAGATTTTTAACAAAAATCCCTTATTTCAAACCTCCTGTTCCCACCCACAAGCACACAAGGCAGTCACATTTCCTAGAAGTAACCTTTTTATACTGTTTTATTTTGCTATTTCTTCTCCTTTGGAAATAATATGCATATAACATTTTAAAAATCCATCCATGTAAGACACTAGATATCATGGCAAACAAAATAATGAATTCACAAAGACAATCGTCCTAATTCCTGGAACCTGTGAATTTGTCACTTTACATGGCAAAAGGGACTTTGCAGATGTCATTAAGGTTAAGGACCTTGAGACTGGGAGATTATCCTGAGTTAACTGGGTGGGCCCAATCTGATTACATGAATCTCTAAAAGTGTAAGAAGAAGGCAGAAGAGGGTATTAGAGAGATGGATGTGAGAAAGAACCCGTAGCACTACCCTCTGTTCTCCCCAACACACCATTTGTTAGAGGCAGCCATAAAGCCAAGGAATGTGGTGACATCTGGAAAGTGGGAACAGCCTTAAGCTCACAACCAGTAAGGACACAGGAACCTTGCTTCTATAATTGCAAGAAACTGAATTTTGCCAATAACTCAAATGAGCAGAAGATGGGTTCTTCCCTAGAGCCTATAGAAAGAAATGTAGCCTGCTAATACCTGGATTTTAGTTCATTGAGACCCATACTGGACTTTGGAGCTTAGAACTGTAAGATAATAAATTTATATTGTTTTAAGCTACTGCATTTGTGGTCAAGTTGTTGGAGCAGCAGTAGAAGACTCCTATAGGTATTGACTTGCTTCTCAAATAGATGAGGACTTTAGCTCTTTTAATTCATGCATTGTCTCCTCTCCTGATCCCATATTAGTTATACCACAATTTTTAGTTGTTTATATTTTATATTTTAAAAATTATTGCATTGTAAAGAATGTTCATACCTGAACCAAGAAATGTACAATGATTAAATTTTCTATCACATAAAACTCTTCCTCTGTCAAACTTCACCTCCCACCAACACACACACACACACACACACACACACACACACACACACACATTTTCTGGCATTAATACTTATTATTTTGGTCGGTTTTCCCTCTTTAGCTTATAAACTTTAGAAATTTAGTTCTCATAGTTCTGGAAATTGAGAAATTTGAGATTAAGATGCCAGCATGATTGCATTCTAGTGAGATCCCTTTTCCCGGCTCATAGCCAGGACCTTCTTGCTGTGTTTTCACATGGTAAAAAAAGACAAGGGATCTCTCTGGAGCCTCTTTTTTAAAAAAAAGTTTATTCATTTATTTTTAGAGAAAGAAAGAGCACAAGTTGAGGCAAAAGCGGTAGAGAGGGAGAGAGAGAGAATGCCAAGCAGGCTCTGTACCACCAGCATGGATCCCAATGCAGGGCTCGAACCCACAAATCGTTAAGATCATGACCTGAGCCGAGGTTGGACGCTTAACTGACTGAGCCACCCAGGCGCCCCTGGAGCCTCTTTTATACCATTTATGAGTCCAGCTCTTACTACCTAAACACCTTCTAAAGGCCTTACCCCCCTAATACTATCACATTGAGCATTAAGATTTCAACATATCGATTTTAGGGAGATACATTCAGAGCATAGCATTCCACCCATGGCATCCCGAAATTCATGTCCTTCTCGCATGTCATCAATTCAAGTCTAAGTCTAAAGTCTTATCTAAATATCATCTAAATCAGATATGGGTGAAACCATTCATCTTAATTCAAATTGCTCTCCAAATGTGAACCTGTGAAATCAAACATGCTGTGTGCCTCCAGAATACAAAGGTGCAACAGGTATAGAATAAAGACTCCGATTCCAAAAACAATAAATCGTATTCCCACCACACACAATAATAAATAAATAATTATGTGATATGATAGAGATTATAGGGGAGGAAAAGGTTTTTCTCTACATTTTTAGGTTCTTTTGGCTAGTCTACTAATTGACATAAGACTAACAGAAGAAAAACAAATTTCATTACCCATCTATGAAGGCCCAATAAAAAAAATAAGATCCATAGGCAGTGAGGCATTTGAGGTTTATGTGCCATCCTGAGCTAAGGAGAAGTGGGTAGAGATCTGAGATTTCAAAAGGTAGGATGAAAATTTACAGGAAGATGGGAAGAGCAAATGTTTGGTAAATATTTGCCATACCAAGCAGAGACAACGGAACATAGAAAAGAATTTGATCTCCAAGCTCTGCTGAAGCTTCCCCACCGCTTACCACACCTAACCCATATTCTTTGCAGTTACATCTCTAGTGATAGTTTTCTTCTTAGACCAGGCTATTTAAATTATTTTAGAGAGTTAAGAGGTAAATAAAACCTCCTGATGAGTCTTTTGAGGCTTGATTGACTTCAGCTAAAAGTAATCTACAGACAAAAGTGGCACATTTTAGGGAGGCTCATTCTGAAAGCTTTTAAAGTGCTAACACCACAATGCCAATTATATTAAAATATATAAATGTATCAAATCAAATTGTTGTATACCTTAAAATTACACAATATTATATGTCAAATATATTTCAATAATTTTAAAAGTAAAAAAATACATAAGAGAGAAGTAGGGAAGAGGAAAGGGGTAACAGGTCCTGAACAAGTCCAAAACCTTAAGGTCCATTGAGGCTGCAGTCCTATCTTCTGGATACATGGAGGTGGGAGTTGGGCCCCCAAGGTTCTTGGTTGGCCCCACTCCCAAGTTTTGCTGGGCACACATACTGGTCATGGGTAGGAGTCCGGTGCCTGTGGCTTTCTCAGGGAGCAATCACACAGGTGGCTCTACAGATTTGAGGTCTCCAGTGTGCCCCCACCTGTGTGGATCCACTGTGACCTAGTGTGGGCTGTCTGCTGATCCTGCCACCACAGTAACCCTCTGCCAGTGTTGTATGCCTGCAGCCTTGTGTAGCTCCATCCTTTGAAATCCAGATTGAGAGAGCCATACCCTGGGACTTTGCTGGGCACAGCAAAACCTGTACCTGAGGTGGTCAGGTACATGGTGCTAGAATTCAGGGAATGGAGCCTTAATGTGAGGTGGCATCTGGCAGAAGCAGCCTCTTTTTAAAAATTTTAAATTCCAGTATAGTTAACATACAGTGTTATATGAGTTTCAGGTATACCATATTTCCATACATCACCCATTGCTCATCATGACAAATGCACTTCTTTATCCCCATCAACTATTTCACTCAACCCCCTATCCACCTTCCCTATAGTAACAATCAGTTTGTTCTTTATAGTTAAGAGTCTGTTTCTTGGTTTCTCTCTCTCCCTCTTTATTTCTTGTGCTCACTTGTTTTGTTTTTTAAATGCCACATATAAGTGAAATCATATGGTATTTGTCTTTCACTGACTGACTTATTTTGCTTAGCATTATTCTACCTCCATCCATGTCATTGCAAATGGCAAGATTTGATTCTTTTTTTATGACTAATATTCCATTGTATATATATATATATATATATATATATATACACCACATCATCTTTATGCATTCATCGGTCGATGCCTACTTGGGCTGTTTCCATAATTTGCTATTGTAAATAATGCTGCTATAAACATTGGGGTGAATGCATCCATTTGAATTAGTGTTTTTGTATTCTGTGGGTAAATACCCGGTAGTACAATTGCTGGATCATAGAGTAGTTCCATTTTTAACTTTTTGAGGAACCTCCATGCTGTTTTCCACAGTGCCTGTACCAGTTTTTATTCCTACCAACAGTGCAACAGGCTTCATTTTCTCTACATCCTCACCAACACCTGCTGTTTCTTCTCTTTTTTTACTTTAACCATTCCGACAGGTGTGAGGTGATACCTCATTGTAGTTTTGATTTGCATTTCCCTGATGATGAGTGATGCTGAAGGTCTTTTCATGTATCTGTTGGCCATCTATATATATCTTCTTTGGAGAAAAAGTCTGTTCATGTCTTCTGCCTATTTTTTAATTGGGTTATTTGTATTTTAAGTGTTGAGTTTTATATGTATTTATATATTTTGGATATTAACTCTTTATTGGATATATCATTTACAAATATCTTTTCCCATTTAGTATGTTGCCTTTTAGTTTTGTTGATTGTTTCCTTTGCTGTGCAGAAGCTTTTTATTTTGATGAAGAGTATATAGGCAAAGACAAACATTTTGAAATGAGGAAACATTGCTAAATCTAGTATATTTCATGATTTATAAGAAATAAAACTCTGAATTTCTTTTAAACTGGAAAATATCAGTCTAAATCAGATATTCATTATATATTGCATATATGAACCCTCTTGCCTATTGGCCAAGGTCATTTAAACTTGATATTTTCAGATATAACAAATAAAACACTTGAGCTAGAACATCATTTTAGTAGTGAAAAAACATGAGTGGGATAATCACATAGG
This sequence comes from Hyaena hyaena, assembly GCF_003009895.1. Lineage (NCBI taxonomy): Eukaryota > Metazoa > Chordata > Mammalia > Carnivora > Hyaenidae > Hyaena > Hyaena hyaena. The sequence continues at coordinate 194,537 of NW_024081842.1, forward strand.
TGAAATAATCTATTTCAGGAGACATAAAAGGTCATCCATTCTCGCATTTTATGGCAATAAGTGAATACTGTAATTATTAAAACTTCAAAAATCATTTCATTCTCTCTATTGCTTAAAGGCTCATTTATACACTCCCTGGGACATGAAAAATTAGGCAATTTCCCCTCATCCTGACCTTTTTAAAAACATGTAACATCTATTGCACCATTTTCCTTCATCATCAAATTCATCACTGTTGAACACATCAGAATCATCAGAAAATATTTTTATAGATCAGAAAGCAAAGTGTATGCATTCTAGGAACTTCTAACCTTTTCAGTGAATACTGTTACATGGATCAAAATATCTAAATAGTGGGGCATCTGGGTGGCTCAGTCGGTTAAACATCCAACTTCGGCTCAGGCCATGATCTCATGGTTCATGGGTTCAAGCCCCAAATCGGGCTCTGTGCTGATGGTTCAGAGGCTGGAGCCTGCTTCGGTTTCTGTGTCTCCTTCTCTCTCTTAGCCAACCCCCCCAACCTGTACTCTGTCTCTCTCAAAAATAAATAAACATTTAAAAATATTTAAATAGTAAATTACAAATGCATAAAGGATAATCTTACATTCACATCCATTTCAACAAAAGAATAAGTGCATCAACAAAGAGGCATGAAGATCTGAAAGATGATAGTATATTTAGGAACAAGTGAATGCTTGGATGGCTGGAGATCAAGGATGAGGCAGAAGATGAGGCTGGGAACTTAAGTAGGGACAAAGCATAAATATTCTTAAACCATACTGAAAAGTTGGGGTTTTATCTGGCAGTATTTGGGGAATCTATTGTATTGGGTTACCGTGTATAGTAACACAATCAGATTTGCCTTTTAGAAAGATTATTCCAGTCTCGTTGTATTATATTAGATGGATTGGAGTTAAGAATGAGTGGAGGCAGGAAAGCCAACTGGACAGTGGTAGCAATAGGCCACATGAGAGATGATCAGAGAGAGAGGAGGTGGGGGCAGAAGGTGGATTTGAAGAAAAGAGTGGCTTGGATATACACTGTAGAATTAAAAATGATGGGACATGATGAGGTCAGCAATTTGTATTAGACACCATATATCATTCAATGCATCCACAGTGTGTTCATCCTGTGTCATTACCAGTTCTGCCTCCTCCTCTTCATTCCTCACTCCAGACAGGTGCACCTGTTTTATTTTCCATCTGTGGTTCTAGCTTCCTCTAATCCTTTCTCAGACTTGGCTGCACATTGACTGTACATTTAGTCATGAGGAAAGCTTTAAAAAAATACTGTTATATGAGATTCTGATGTAAGTGATGTGGGATGTGACCTGGGAATTGGGATTTTTTAAAAAATTATCTAGTAATTCAAAGTGCAGCCAAGGCTGCCAAACACTGATATACTTTATGGTTTGTGGTATAAGCTAAAGACTTGTGAGGCCTCTGCCATTGGTTTCTTAGGGTTCTTACAATTCAATCATCACTTGCCTGAGGTTTTACCATCTCATCTTTCTTTAATTTACTGATATCACTTTACCTTTTCACTGACTTTGACTTTCCTATCAATTTCTACTCTAGCCCTCTGATATGTCAGTCTTAGCTGCAAGAAAGAAAAAAAAAAAAAAAGACTAATTGAGACAGCAAACGAACTTAGAGGATACTGCAATTTCCCATGAGAGGTGGAAAACCAAGTCTGGAGTCAAGATCAATGTCCAAAATAAAATTTCAAAATTGGCCCTGTGAAGATATGGCTATTATTGTCACTAGACACAGACACAATGGATTGCATAGCCAAACCACTAATGCTGGACACTACACTATTGCTTGGAGCTATGGCTACAGCTACCCATAGAAAGTATATGTAGCTTTGTCTGCACATGAATGAATTACCTATTTGCCATGCTTCTTTGTCAATTAGTTTCAGAGTCTGGAGAGGGTACAAATGATTGGGAAGCCTGTGGCCACACACTAGCAGCCAAGGAGGCTGGGAAAGTGTTTGGGATTTTTGGCTTCTGTAGTGGTAGGAAAACTCAGTGGTAGTGCTCATATGTAGGGGTTTCCCATAAATAGGAAAGAATTTCAAGTCCTTTCTAAAGAAGTAAAAAATGATAGTGTTTTTGTTTTGTTTTGTTTTGTTTACCACTCTTCCCCTTCATTGCATAGGTATTCCTGCTTTCTGGATTTCTACAAAACTATTTTCTTAAAACCTATCACATGAATAGGCATTTTGTACCTATTACATGTGCCTACAACTTCTCCTTTCACTAGTAAGACCTATATAGGCTTTAATTACAATCTTCTATAGCTCTTCATTGAACTCATTTATATGGGGTGGGGAGTCTTTCTTCTGGGCTGCATATTCTCAGCTCTAGTATGATGTTTGTTGAATCAATGTGTCAGGCCTTGATTTAGAAACACTAATTCATTGATTAACAGGCTTTAACTCTTCTCAAGGACTTCAGGTTAGTATTTTATAACTATTATTCATTGCCATTATTGCCCTGATTTTTCACTTTTCTCTGTATTTAGTTCCTTTTCCGTGTGATGTTGCTATCCCTCTCACTAAAGGAATAGGTTTTTTTTAATGTCTATTTATTTATTTTGAGAGAGAGAGAAGAGGAGGGGCAGAAAGAGAGGGAAAGAAGCAATCCTAGGCAGGCTCTGTACTGTCAGTGCAGAGACCAGTGTGGGGCTCATACTCACAAACTGTGAGATCGGGACCTGAGCCAAAATCAACAATTGGATGCCCAACCAACTGAGCCACATAGGGCATCCCTAAAGGAAGAGTTTATATTTCCCTTTCCCATTTGACTTTGGACTCAGCCATGTGACTTTCTTTGGTCAATGTAATGGGGTAGACATGATGAAGCATCAGGTCTGAGCTTTAAGAAAGCTCATATATTTCTTTAAGAAATCACATATATTTCTACTCACTTCATTCACCTCTACCAGTGCTATAAGAAGTACATGCCCCCAATGATTCCAGTGGCCCAGAGAGTATGAGAGATGGTTGGAAGAGAGCACCCGCCCACACACACACACACACTGATGAATGTAAATCTCTGGATTTTGGGTCAATTTGTTATGCAGCACTGTTATGGCTGTAGCTTACTGATACATTTGATAATGAAGAGCTATAGGGAACTCTGAGATGAGAATACCACCATTTTTTATAACCTTGCAGAAGTACAAACTAATGCTCAGTACTAACATATTAAGCTAATAGTCTATAGGCCTTTAAGTGGATACTTTGCTCCCTGAATGTTGTTATCTGACTTTGAATATGACTACTTATGAAAAATGATCCAAGAAATAGTGGGGAATGAGAGTAGAAAAATACAGAAAAAGCCCCTAAGTTATGGCAAATCAGCAGCAGAAGTAGCGGCAGCAGCAGCCCTGATCTCCTCTTTGATTTGAGCACATCCTATGTTCAAAGAAAAGCATTATTATCTCTATTTTCCAGATAAGAAAGCTGAGGCTAAGGGATATTTAATTTTTCCAAGACAGCACAGCTAGTTCTTAGAAGAATAAACATTTTTTCCAGGCATTTCAAATTCTATAGTCCATGCTATAAATATGCACTTGATACATCAACCAAGGAAGACTACAAATCATAATAAAACAACACATAGTAATATGTGTATGGTATTTTATGAAGTGTTTGCACAGATTTTATCTCATTTGGTCCATATGATATCTTTGCAAAATGGAAACTATCATGTATATGGTCATTTAAAAGGCAAACACCAAAGTTCTGAGAAATTGTATAATTCTAGCCCAAGATCAAATTTACTGGTAGGTCCTGACACTAGTCACAATCCCAGAAAAGATCAGAAATGTATGCCCCAGTGCCATACTGGAACACCTGAGAAAAACTTTGGTGTAAATAATTGGGGACATGGTTCAAATGAATAAAAATCCCTGGGAAGTTGGTTAAAATAGCTTAAAAAATATAATCTAATAGAAACAACTAAGCCAAACAACTGAGTCATTCATTCCTACTGTTGATTTTAATTTACTTTCCCTACTTAATTGATGTGTGAAAAGAACAGCCCTAAACATATTCTGTTCATACTCTCAGGATACATCCTAGTTATTTCTTCTCACATTTGTTTTCTAATGATTTATCTCTGGTTCCATCTCAATTTTATTTAATATATAGGGTTTTTTCCTCTTATAATATTACTCCTAAATCATTGTGGGCCACCACTGTGTATTTCATTCTGTGTTTGCTTCCCCCTTCAAAAATATTGTTGTACAATACCATTTATAAAGACAAGCTGTTAACATTAGATTACAACAATAACAAGTGCATTTCTCTTTCTAAACATCACAAAGCAAGTGTTCTGTTTTTTAAATAAAGGTTCATTCTTTGATGAGTATTTCATTTTATATTTGTCTCTTTCAGCTTTTCTAAAATGTAAATAAAATTGTCAATTCTCTATGAAAGGACTACTGCTGGGGCCATAAACTGTTGGCACTCTGACTTGCCACTGGGCAGGCCAAGTGCTTCTGTGACCAGACAAGCAATAGTTGGGTAGAGTTATGAATATTGAAGTAAAGCCGCTTTTAATGATATATGAAGGTGAGAGCTGAGTGGATAAGAGTGAAGCACCATAATGTGTGCTGTATCTTCCAACCAAAATTTTGTATCCACAAGATGGAATGGACACTAGTCTTTTCTTTACTCTCTAGGATTTAGACCACCTTCCTATGTTTTAAGAATTCCCTAACCCACAAATTTTGGGAAAGAACAGAGCTCACCTTCTAGAATGGAAGCTGAGAAAAGGAGATACTCATTTTCCAAGCCTCTTTTGAAGGTAGGACTCCCAACAATCACATGCTCTTGCTTGAGATGTTGAATCTGGAGCAAGTAACACAATGAAGCTGGGTTACTAGAAAACTAAATCTTGTGGCATTGGCTGGTAGTGGTGGCAGCACTATCTCCAGAGGAGCAGTAGTAAGAGGAAGGGATCAATGGTGGTATCCAGTGTGTAAAATTCCCAGTGGCAGCAGTGTAGACTCCAGAGTACAGTGTTTGGCAATGATCCCAGTACTATAGATGGCAATTCATTTTCTATACCTTATTCTTCTTTCTTCCTGGCTCCGTGAGCTACTATTGACTTCCAGTGTATTTGATAATTACTTATATCACACAAGGTCAGTTTCTATTGCTTGCAACACAAAATCTCAACTAACAGGTCTAGGGTGTAACCTAGAAACCTATTTTTAACAGCCTCTCAAAAGTGATTCTAATGCAAACTTTGAGGACCACCGTTCTGGGTTCTGTTTCCTAAAAGAGAAAATAAGTATAACAACATATTCTCAGCAGAGCACTTGTGATGTTCCAATAAACTAATTATGAGAGAGGAGCCTCAAAAGCCTAAGATGATTTCATAATTGAAGACATCAACTAAAGGATGATTTTGAAGTAATTTTCTACTCGAACAGATGTCATTAAAACATTTCATCTACTTTGTGAAGCAATCTATTTAAATGCTGATGTCTTATAAAGAACTACCTGGCCATCCTTGTCTCCAGCTCCCTCCAGTCCTCACATTTGTAGCCAATGGACCTGTTGTAGATTGATTACAAAAACAGCCAAAATTCTTCACCCCTCCTTGTATCCAGTCCATTTACAATGTGAATTGGTATTCACCATCAAGTAAAAGAATTCAGTTCACCAACTAGAATCCAGCTAGGTAATATGTAAATAAGTATCAGCTAGACTGCTAGAGGAGGAGAGACCACACAGATAAGAGCCAGCCAGTCTTTAGAATCAGAGTCACCTGGCTGACCCAAGCTAACTTGCTGACGCATAGAATCTTGACTTAAGTCAATCAGATGATTGATGCTTTAAGCTGTTGTTTTGGGTGGCTTGTTATGCAGCTATAGACAACTGATACAGTCTCCCAAATACTTGTGTATTCTATTTGATCTCTGAATCTACTTGAGCCTGTGGAAAGGTGATTAAGGAACTTGTTGGCAGGTGTTAAGCATTGTGTAGTACATACAAGTAGTAGCTTTGCCAGTAGCTCACTCTGATTTACATTTTCATTTTCAGTGATTGGATCCTTGATTTATAACTTTCTGCCTGGTGACTACATTCTCTGCTCAGAAAGTCACCATATCTTCATGATCAGTCTTTTGCTACAGATGCCCTAAATATACATCTTACAAAATGGCAAATGGCCAAATTCTAAAATAAACATTCATCCTAAGCTGAATATCACCATCTTAGAATTACTTTCTGGAATAGATGTTAATTATTACAATTATAAAATTTTAATTTTATCATTAAAAATTTAGTAGCAAGGAGCTTACTACATATGTTTTCTTCTAGGAGTTTTATGGTTTCCGATCTACATTCTTTAATCCATTTTGAGTTATTTTTTTGTGTATGGTGTAAGATAATAGTTAAGTTTTCTGCTTTTGCATGTGGCTGTCTAGTTTTTCCAATGCCATTTGTTCAAAAGATTGACTGCCCTTTCCCCACTGTATATTCTTGACTCTTTTGTCATAAATTAATTGACCATATATGCATGCATTTAGTTCTAGGTTGTCTCTTCTGTTCCACTGATCTCTGAGTTTTTCTATTTATGTTAATAACTTACTGTTTTAAATACTGTTGTAACATAGATTGAAATGGGAGCATGATGACTGCAGTTTTGTTCTTCAAGGCTGATTTAACTATTTGGGATCTTCTATGGTTCCATACCAATTTTACAATTATTTGCTCTATTTCTTTGAAAAATGCCATTGGAATTTTGATAGGGATTGCATTGCATCTCTAGATTGCTTTGGGTAGTATGAACATTTTAACAATGTTGACTCTTCGAATTCATGAGGACAGAATATCTTTCCATTTACTTTTGTCTTCAATAATTTCTTTCATTAAGGTCTTGGAGTTTTCAATATATGGGTCTTTTACCTCCTTGGTTAAAGTTATTCCTAGGTATTGTATTCTTCTTGATACAATTGTAAATAGTATTGTTTTATTTATTTCTCTTTCTAGTAGTCCATTATTAGTGTACAGAAATACAACAGATTTTTGTATACTGATTTTGTATCCTGTGACTTTACTGGTAGTAAGCTCCTTGACATAGGTCTTGGTGATGATTTTTTGAATCTGACACCAAAAGCAAAAGAAATAAAAACAAAAGTAAGCAGGATTATATCATACTAAGAAGTTTCTGCACAACAAAGGAAACCATCAGCAAAATGAAAAGGCAACCTACTAAATGCGATAAAATATTTGCAAATCATAAATCTGATAAGGGGCTAATATCTAAAATATGTAAAGAACTCATACAACTGAATAGCAAAAGATCAAATAACCTGATTAAAGAATGGGCAGGTCTGGACAGACATTCTTCCAAGGAAGACATACAGATGACCAACAGACACATGAAAAGATGCTCAACATCACTCATCATCTGGGAAATGCAAATCAAAGCCACAATGAGCTATCACTTTACACCTGTTAGAATCACTAAAAGACAAAAAATATCAAGTGTTGGCGAGGATGTGGAGAAAAAGGAACCCATGTGCACTGAAGTGGCAATGTAAATTGGTGTAGTCACTATGGAAAACAGTATGGAGATTCCTCAAAACATTAAAAATAGAATTATCATATGATCAAGCAGTTCCACTTTTGGGTATTCATCCAAAGAAAAAACACGAACACTAACTCAAAAAGCTTAAAGATACAGAGAACAGATTGGTGGTTGCCAAAAGCAGGAGGTGGGGGGCTAGAGAAATAGGTGAAGGGAGTTTGAAGGTAAAAAGAAACAAGAGAAAACAAAAATAGTCAAATACTGTAGATACATGTTAAATATTAGTTCAGCTGCATTGTCTCATATGTTTTATAATAAGTGCTAAAAAAGAAAGATGATCTCATCCACTTTGTATTACAATGAGTGTAACAATTTATACACAGATAATTTATAAATTCTAATTGTGATGAGGCCTCGAGAAACAGAAAAATTAAAACATCTTTAGCTCTGACATGAATCATATCTTTCCATCTTTGATTACAAAATATGACATACACCCATATGTCACACAAAGTACTAAATACTAATAAACAACTTTAAATACTTTACAGGGAGAAAAAGAATTAAACTTTGAAAACAAAAGATATTTTATACCAATACCAGCTTCACTCCATGAGAGGATATGCACCAAATATCATAGAAGCCAGATACATGCAACAGAATCTCTCAGAAATACAAGTTCTTTATAAAAAAAAAAAGAAGAGCACAATAATGATAGAAGGCTTAAATATTCTTCCAGAGTTTTGACAAATTAAATTGGCAAAAAGTAAAGATACAACATTTGAATAATATAAGGAACTTAAGTCAACATTCATTTATTTTGTGATATAACACTTACAAAAATCAATTATTTAATGTACACTGAGAAATCTTTAATAAGTTCCCGAAAGGAGATTTTGAAGGCTGTATTCTTTAATCATAACCAAATAAAAATTGATAAACTCATAAAATGATTTAAAAAAAAACGTTTAGAAATCAAGAATCCTCCTCTTAAATATCCCCCAGATCAAAGAGGTAATTACAAATTGTTTAGAAAAGTAATAAAAATTACACTTTATATGGGACCTGTTTTCAGGTAATTTGTAGTCTTAAATACTTTTATTTTTTAAAAATAATTTAATATAAATGAACTACATAACACAAATTAAGAAAATAAACAATGTAAATAAAGAGAAAGTAGAAAGAGGTATTTAATACAGATGAAGGGTAAAAAAATGAAACAACAAAAACAGTAGAAAGGATAATAAGCTGGGTTTTTAAAAATCAAATATGCCAACATCTAGCACAGATTCAGAAAAAGAGAAGATAAAAGTGTTACTGACAATGAAATGGACATTATAGCAACAAAAATGGAAAAGACCGAAGAAATTATAAGAGGTGATATGGAAGCCTATTGCAACAATATTGAAAACCTAAATGAAATGGATTACTTCCTAGTAAATATTGGACTACCACCAAAACCTACCATAATGCCATAAATAGGGTCCAAACATTTTCATCCCACAAAATGCAAGGTTGCATCACTGCAAGATTAATGAAAACCAGCGTTTTTTAAAGTTTATTTATTTACTTTGAGTGGGAGAGAAACAGAAACAGAGCACGAGTGGGGGAAGTGCAGAGAGAGAGGGAGAGAGAGAATCCCAAACAGGTTCAGCTCTGTTACTGTAGAGCCCAATGTGGGGCTTGAACCCACAAACCATGAGATCATGACCTGAGCTGAGATCAAGAGTCAGACACTTAACCAACTGAACCACACAGGCACCCTGAAAACCAGTTTTTAATAAAGTGGGGTTTTCAAAAAAATTTTTAAATGTTTATTTTTGAGAGAGAGAAACATGGCGGGTGAGCAGCAGAGAGAAAGGGGGACAGAGGGTCTGAATCGGGCTTTGTGCTGACAGCAGAAAGCCATATGTGGGTCTCAAACCCATGAACTGTGAGATCATGACCTGACCTGAAGTCGGACACTTAACTGACTGAGCCACCCAGGCACCCCAATTAAGTTTTTTATTTTAATTCTAGAATAGTTAACATACAGTATTATATTAGTTTCAGATGTATGATATAGTAATTCAACACTTCCATACATCACCTGGTGCTCATCTCAAGTGCACTTCTTAATTTCCATCATCTATTTCATCCCCCCATCCCCAAACAACTCCCCTGTGGCAACTGCTGCCAGTTCTCCATAGCTAAGATTCTATTTCTTTCTTGGTTTCTCTCTCTCTCTCTCTCTTTCTCTCTCTCTCTCCCTCCCTCCCTCCCTCCCTCCCTTTGCTTGTTTGTCTTGTTTCTTAAATCCCACATATAATACAAACCAGTTTTAAAAAATACCTTCTAAGGACTTGGTATCAAGCTTGTGCATCCAATACCTGAATGTGGTACTGCCCCAATGGGGTTCCTAGACAGGCAGCTGTGCTGCCTTTTTTTTTTTTTTTTTTTTTTGGTCTAGTTCAGGAGAAAGGGAGGGAAGCCTGAGCAGCAGGCTTTGGACCACCTGCAGGGCAGGGATGGGCATAAAACAAGGCAGGGGTGGAAGGAAATGGAGATGAGTCAGGTTCTGTATACAGGTTGAACCCCAAGACACACTGAGGTTGACATGGTGGCTGTCTCCCTCCACTGAAAAGCTTCACTTTGCTCCTTTTGTTGAGTTTTTAGAAATTAAAAAATATTTTTGTTTAACTGAACAAGTCGCAGCTAGGTGGTCACTTCCAAATCCTCTTCCATGCTCACACCCCAGTATGAGCTTTGACTTCCCCATATTTTATAATAGGGACTAGGCAGAGAGCTGGTAGTGTTCAACAACTGGATTACATCCAATGACAGGGCACCTTATTAAAAAATAAATAAAATAAACCCTAAATTATAAATAGTGGTTATCTCTGGGTGGGAAGATGACCAGAAGTTTTCAAATACTATATAAAGTCTGATTTTTAGAATAAATTTCACTATTGTAATTAGGAAAAACAGTACAACCTTGTTGGTACCCTGCTATGCAAACATGTAAACTTCACCCCCACAAAAATTTAGTGGTTAGATTTTAAATATTTGATAGTACAGGACAAGAACAATAATGTGCTTATTACTAGTTTGTTTCCATGGTACTAAATAGTCTTTCCCTTTCAACTGAAGTAGTAAAGGAATAAGATCATCTTTGCTAGCTTTGCCAATGTAAGATACTAATGGTGATTAAACCACCAAGTTTTCATGCTTTATTTCTTCTCTAATAGTAAATGGATAAAATGAAGACATCTTTTTAACTCCCAGTCATTATGGTTAGTTGATGGTGATGGTGATGGTGCTAATGCATTAAAGCAATCCCACAAATGGAAATATTGTGCACTATTTAAAGAAGAAGCTTTCTGAATACTTTCAGAGTCAAAGATGCAGTAGATGTCCCCACTATATTGTTTATTTCTAATATTTTTCATGCATTTGCTACTTGAAACAATAGCCTATAAAAAGTCTCTGTACCTTAAATCTGGAATGGGGCAAAATAATTGGCTTTTGAAATAAGTAGTTAACTTTCAAGATAAAATCATCCCTGAATTTTCATCTGCATTTTAGATTTCACTTCTTGGATACCCGTCTTGACTGAAGAGGAATGAATAATATAAGTGTCTTTCCATCAGCTATCATATAAGAAACATTTTTGTTCTCAAGACACAATGTTATTTCTTCAATAGGTTCCAATAACATAATGACTTTTCCGACAAGCAACCATCAGTTTTTATTAAGCACTGCAATGTTGTTGTTATTTCCAAAGTATGGCATTAAGGCATTTTTATATTCAAACTATCTTTTTAGACATGTAGTAGTGGTCTTTCCATTACATTTGGACATCACGTGAAACACATGACAAAGCAATTCCAGCATAGCCTGCAACTCTATGTAACATACCACTCCAAAGTCTCTTGTATGATGAGGAATCTATCACTTGCTGAAGAATGATAAGTGTCTCACAATTATTCTGCTGTCCTAGAATTTCTTTCTGAACATACAAGTGGAGTGGACAAAACATTGTATGATTGCAGATCCTGAATGATGTATAACGTTATATTTGTTAAATTCTTCTTCAAGACAATTACATAATAATTTTATACCCTGTTTTCTATCCTAGAAATAGTTTTTCAGTCAAATGGGTTATGTTAGTTTTTGTGTAAAACCTACAAATCCCCTGACAAGTAAGTAAAGCAGAAGCACAGTTGAATTCATCCTTGATCTACCAAGCTGTTAAACTTAAGAGACTTCTACTGATTTCTGAACTACCAGTTGTCTCATATACAAAATACAGACATTACATGTTCAATAATACCACTAGACTTATTTATTCAGAAAAAAAATTTCTTTCAGTAATATGTTTTCTAGATGAAATTTGTACCTGGGATTTTTGTTTAATATCCAAATTTAGGGAACTCAAATATCCTTTCTCTTTAACTCATAGAAATGATTGGCACTCTATAGGGATGATGTAAATAAGTTTTTTGTTTAAAAGTTTTAAACCAAAAAGTTTTAGGCTCTAAATACTTAAAACTGTAAAGGATTGTCTTCTTAAAGTGTATTCTTTTAAAATCTGTTATTTTAAAGTTTAATAGTGAGAAAAAAATAGGTTTGGGGTACCTTATTTCTAACATTTTCTTTCTCTATATTCTTTATTTACTTTATCATATTAGAATCAAAAGTCATTAATAAATTAACTTGTAGTTTATCTTTTAGTTTTTTCTGCTTGTGATAATTTGGGGTGGCAAAATTGACATTCAATTTCAAATCATTCTCCAAAGCTGTGATGAATCATTTCAGGATTATTTTCTTGAAGTACTCTGCCTAAATAGAAATAAATAACTATATTTAATAAAGTTCTTAAAATGTTATTTTATTTGCTGTCATAATTGTTTACAAAACAAACATTCTACAAATTTAGAATTAATATGTAATTGAATATCTATTATTCAGTCTTTTATTATTATTCAAATTATATAGTTATTAGTCAAGAAGAAAAAAGTTATTTCTAAAGCTATTTTTCCTCATGCACTTTCATAATATTTCCAAAAAACTGTCCATCTTTTCATTGTTCATTTAACTCTTTGAAAGTTCTTAATAACTGTCTTGTACATAAAAATTAATGGCTTTCACCATTATCCTTAATTATTATAGCATTTTACTCCCACAATAATAAATACATATTTATGCTACAAGTGACTATTAAAATTTTAACAATTAAAGTACACAAGATTTTAACTCCATGTTATACCTAGAATGCTTATATGTATTTAAAAGTGAATATCAAGAAATTAACAATAAATCCTGATGATCTATCTTACTGTCATTGTACTATTATTATTTATATTACTGTTACTATTACACTAAGTATATGCAATGGCAACCTATAATATTTCAAATGATGTTAAAGAAGGCAAGAGACTATTTAGCTTTCCAAAAGCCACAGTCAAAGCACAAGTTGAAAACAAGATACTGGCTGAATTCCAAGGTCAAAGTCAAACTTTGATGTCTTCCTGCTTTGTGTATTTAAAATCTCCATATGAAAGAATAATTGTAATCATATTATAATATTTACCTAAAAGCATTTATATATATAAATAGAGAGTATATTTTAATATATATTATGTCTTATTTTATTATATATATTATTACATATAGTTATATGTTGTTATATATAATATGCAATATATATTATATTTTAATATTATAAATATTTAAATATATATATTGCCTCTACCTAGAAGCAATACATTAGGTTATGTGTTTATAGGTTTTGTAAGGTTGAACTTAAAACTCAAAAATTTTAAGCCCTTCCTTGTTGGCTACATGCTAAAGAATGTGTGTAGACAGCCTCCAAACATGGTTGCCAGCAATGTCTTCCCAACCTGTATGTAGATACTCTTCTTATTCCTCCCATTAAGAGGTAGAATCTATTTTCCTTCCCTTAAATGTAGACTGACTGGTGACTTTCCCAGTTCCAGGCTTAGCCCTTTAGAAGCAGCTTCCACCTTTGCTTTCTTGGAATCCAGCTGTCATTCTGTAAGGAAGGCCAAGCTGTCCTTCTGGAGAGACAGAGCATTAGGAAAGACCCTACAGAATGAAAAGGATGTGCTGCCATATGGAGAGAGGACACATTGAGTAGAACTGTATCCCCCAAATGACAGTCAGCGTTGAGACCCCAGAAATGAAAGTCCATCTTGTACCTTCAAGCCCAGCCAATGCAACCACATGTATGGTACTACTATTTTATAATATTTATGTTCCATAATGTGGAACCATTGAATCCACAGAATCATAATAAATAAGAAACAGTTATTGTTTTACTCCATTAAGTTTTGAGGCAGTTTCTTACCTATAAATAAATAACAGAAACAGACATTCATACTTGAATGTCTGCAGGGAACCAGAGTGTCGTCCCCCCCCCCCCCAGAAAAAAAAGAAAGAAAAGAAAAGGCAAGTCGGACATGTTACATTGGCTGTGATACTTGGCAGAGGGTAAAGGATAGAAAAGCAGTGAGGAATTTGCTACTAGAGGCTGGAAAATAGGAAACTGGCTATTCATTGGCAGATTATTTGGCAAGGCACTTGCCTGCAGTAACTTGGAAGATAGAATGAAACCCAATGAACTTGTGTTATTTGGTTAACTTTCCAGGAAGAATGTCAAAGATGTCAATTGCCTTCTCTAAGCTCTGTATGCTATATTACGAGAGAAAGATAAGCTTTTAAACTTTTTAATAAGAATAAGAATTTAAAGGTAATATAGAGTCCCCAGTCTTCTCAACTGGTGGATGAGCTGCCAAACAGTGAGAAGAGACTTCAAAATGGGCACAGGGAAAACATTAAATTCAGGATGCTACCAGTAATCTATAGCCTCAAGGTCAAGATCAAATCAAAGGTGAGGCTTAATCATTTAATGAAGTGCCTCAAAAATCTTTTTTGTCAGCTAGACAAAGGGGCTTTTCAAAACCATAATGGCATTGTCCTATACACTTTAACCACAGCCCAATGTAGAGAGTCCATTAAGCAAAAAATTGTAGGCTTTATTTTAATGGAATAGATTAATGTTTGATAAGTATACAAATGACAGGTTTTCCAGAGTAGGAGACCTTGACATTATGTGGCTAGGTGGATTTCAGAATTACTATGGGCCAGTGACTGCTGTACCTTTCATCTCCTACGTTTTGAATGGAGGTGTTTATTGTGATTTTTCCTATTCTTGTCTCACTTTTGTGTAGTGAGTGTATGGGGGACAAATAAATTGTATTTTTAATTTGTAGTTTTCTTATTTGAGGAACTATACTTAAGCAGCTGCATACACACACACACACACACAGCACAAGAGGATCCACATTTAAACTTTTTTTATATGACAAGATGCTGGACTGTGAGCTAATGTTACAATGGAATGACATTTTTGAGGACGATGTTGAATGTAATTTGCATGAGAAAGGGATGTGAATTGTTCTGGCTAAAGAGTGAATTATGGTAGATATTCTCTAAAGATGTTTGTGAAAATTTCTCCTCTCCCTGTACTTGTACACTCTTCCTCTCATAAAGATCAAGGGTCTAGCTTCCCAGTTTTGTTTCTTTGTTAGTTTGTTTGTTTGTTTGTTTTTGAATGTAGGCTGGTCTATGACTTTCTTTGACCCAATAGAATATAGCAGAAGTGCTACTGTGCCGGGGGCAGCTTATACTTTTGTTTCATCAGAACTTAGTTCCCCTGGTGGAGATACAAGAGATGTGGCAAGGCCCTACAGGGTAAGCTGCCATCTGAAGAGAGAGATCACATGGAGTAAAACTAAAGTACCACAGGCAACGATCAGCATCAAGCCCCAGATATGAGAGAGAAGTCTTCATGGGCCTTGTAGATAAGATTAGGTACCAGCTGGATGCAATCACATGACCAAGCTCAGCTAACACTACGTAGAGCAAAAGAACTGCCCAATCAATACACAGAACCATCATAAATAACATATTGTTGTTGTTTTAAGCCACTGTTTTGGAGTCGTTTCTTACAAAGCCAAAGATAACTGAGGAGATTGGAAATGCAAATCTTTTTATATGGTATAAAAAATGTTATCTATAAAAAGAAGCATTATAAATTGTCCTGCTATTTATGGAATTAATTTGGTTAAAATATGCTCCTTTAAGAGGAGATATATATTCCTTTTGGCAAAATGAATTTTTGCACTTAAAAAACCTTTGGAGGATGTGAAACAGTAGTTGAGAAGATGAGCCAATAATATAATGTATTCTTAATTTTAAAAACTCTCAATTCTAGCTAAAACTCTTTGTAATATTTAAAATATCATAGTCCACTGTTCCAGGCACAGTTTTAAAGATCAGTAACTATTATACTCCTTGGAAAAATAATCAGCTGATATTTTGTCAAAGTACCACACTAACAATGAACTAACGTATTGAGAGAATCTTACTTTGCAAGGCAAACTGAATTAATTGGTCTTAATTTTTAATGTACTCTTAATGTTAATTTGTCTATCAATGGTATACATTACTTAAGATCATGGGATTATATTTCTTCAGTTTATCCTCTTCTTTTCTTCTTAACATTATTCTAGAAGCATGAGAGGTAGTTGATAAAACTACTCATTATCCAAAAGTCACTTACTGAGAACTTGCTATGTGTTAGGCAATGTGAAATGCAAAGACTAGCTAGGCACAGTCTCTGCCCTCAAAAGCTTACAGCTTGGGGAAAATATGGAAGAAAAATCTGCTCCTCCTGGGATATGGCAGAAAACGATCTTGGGCCTGAGATCCTATACCAGTACCAACCAGAGTTTGCTATCACTGAGGGAGGCCCAGGAAAATCCCACCCAAGATGAACCAACATCAGTGAAAACTTCCCTTAATGGAACCATTTGAAGACACATTTTAAGACAGACTCCATGAACTTTAATACAGGTTAATATAAATGTTGTTTACCAAGGAAGCTCATTAGAGACTCAGTGCCCAGGGTTTTTATTGGAGGCATATCACATTGGTACCCTATGTCCAAAGCATACCAAAATATCAGACTCCCAAAAGGAAAGCTGGTATTCTGCATAAAGTATATGTTTGCACAAATAGTTTATGCACAGCTAGGCACTCTTATTAGTTAGGGTGATGCAAACACTCCCATAATCGAAGTTCCCTGTTGCCAGCCAAGGGCCAACCTTGCAAGCAGGCCTTTTAAAGTATGGCAGTCACAGGGCTGCTACATTAACTCTTCTGCATAGTAATTAATTGAAATTTACTCAACTACAACTCATTCAAGATTTGGGGGAAAGAAGAAACTGTTCCCACAAAAGAAGCTATTGTTTGCTGCATCTGAGTAATTTCTTCTTTACAAATTATGTCTGTTTTTGATATTGTGAGGGTGTATCTCCATGGTGGACTTCAGTGTAGAGAAATAGACATGGATTATGTTGGGAGCAGGATCAACATAAGGTATTCCTGGTCATATGAAATTAAACATACTAAGAAAGTAAAGTTTCATTTTTGAATGTGCATTAGCAAGTATTAACTTTTAGTCCAGTGTTAATAAGCATTAAATAGATGAAAATGAGATATCAATAAACTAATAAAGTGAATAGTATTCAGAGCCATTTTTAAACAAAGAGTAACAAGTTAAGGTGAAAGCATTGAGTAGAAGAACTCCTCATGGTATTCTGCAAAATGTCAACCTAGGATGGGAATTGACCCCTGCTCCTTCAGACAGAGAGACATTCAACAGGGAGATGGTTATTTTTGAATGAAAACGTAGTATAATACCTAAAGAGCAACAATTACCTCTAGAGATAACCCTTCCTTCAGGAAAAGCATGCTGTTGGAAGCACCATCATTTTCAGCACTACCCATTAACATCATAAGGTTTTCTCAATGGCTTACTTCCAAATATCCTCAAATGAAGAAAGATAGGAGCTTCTTCATTAGTGAACAACTTAAAAATACATAGGTCTTATTAGCAGGCGATCAACCTACATTTATGCCACCAAATAGTGATTCTGGCCAAGTTTCTTAATTTCACTCAACCTCAGTTTCCTCCTCTATAAAATACACATATCAACAAATTCAGAGGGTTGTTTTAAGAATCATAATAGATATAATGTTCCTGCTAAAGTGTGTATTATAGTAGGAGCTCAGTCAAAGGTAGATAGCACTCTCCTTTACAGGTTTATAGTTAAGATGTTACATCATAGTTTTTCACATTAGATTCTCTCTGAGCCATTCTTTAGAGGTGAGAAAAGCAGAGAGAAGCCCCTGCAGTATAACTAGAAAGAAAACCTCTGCTAAGTTTTTAATCCAAGGTATCTGAACTTACAAAACTACTTTAGGAGTGGAAAGGGATGATTTTTAAAAAGAGTTAGTGCAGTATAGATTTTTCTTAATCATAAAATCCAGGAAACCCCTGATTCTGGGTTTTTTTCTTGTGTAATATGGAGTCTTGAAGTAAGAGATCTTTCAAGAAAACTCTAATAAACAAGTAAAGGTAGAGAACACCAATCCCACTGCTCATTTACATTCCCCAGTTTCTGATTAAATCTCTCACCAGGAATCACATAAATCTCCTGCAATGGGGGCTTCCTGTAGAGCACACTGTGTGACAAAATTAGAGGGAATGATTGCACATCAACATTAAAACAACATGAAGTATAGATCTTCAACTCAACCAGAAAAGGGGATATTTGAGAAGGTGATTTTTTAAAGCACAGAGCCTCATTTTGTAGATATTAAAATTATTTCACAGCAGCTGTTTAAAAAAATCTAGTTCCAATTTTGTGAGATTGGTGAATTACAAAATTAAAGGGATTTGAAAATGAGTAAGCATATTTATTGCTCCCACCCCCCACAGCCCAGAATTAGGGGAGGAAGAGAAACATCATCATGTGAAAAGTCATTTCTATACCTAATATAAATAACAATAATGAAAATGAGATGCTATAAAAATGGGACAGATTCCATATCAAACCCAGCAAAAGGACAGGTACTCACATCTTAAATTGCACATCTATTTGATATACTTCTTTTTTGCCCAGAATGCTTCTCAGTTCTTCTGCATGCTCTACACCTATGAGACCTGGAGAAAGGGACAAAAGATGCAGCAAAAGCTGTTAAAATTTTAATTTGCTCACATTACAGTTGTTTTTCCCAGCAAGACTTAGATAAAAGAAACCATTTTTTGTATGTAAAAATGTCATAGCATAAGTATGCAGTCATGCAACCATCAGATAGGCATTTTATCCAAGGGTAATATATGGAAATCTCACTGTTATCCTCTGGGCCAACAAAGCATGCTATCATTCTCCTCCATAAATAAGTCAGTAGCCTTTCTAGCTTCTTCCATTTTCTGCTGTTGCTTTCAGAAAGGAAGTCTTTATGCTTGATCCTGAGATTTGTATATATAAATATATTTGTCTTTTATTTAACTTTTTAACTTGAGCATAGTTGACACACAATATGACATTAGTTTCAAGTGTACAACATAGTCATTCAACATCTCTATAGGTTATTCTATGCTAACCATCTGTCATTATACAACACTATTGTATCATTGACTATATTCCCTATGCTGTGCCTTTTGTTTCATTTTGTGCTTTTTTTAAAAAAAATATTTTTTATTTATTTCTAGGAGAGAGAGAGAGACAGTGTGAGCAGGGGAGAGTCAGAGAGAGAGGGAGTCACAGACTGAAACAGGCTCCAGGCTCTGAGCTGGCAGTCAGCACAGAGCCCGATGCGGGGCTCGAACCCACGAACCGCGAGATCATGACCTAAGCGAAAGTTGGACGCTTAACCGACTAAGCCACCCAGGCGCCCCTCATTTTGTGCTTTAAATTGATCTCACTTGACTTGTACCAACAACCTTGATTAGCAGTGTGTTGTTAATATGGTGGTCAGTAAATCTCCTTAAAATGAAGAATACAGTGAAATAGAATCATTGATTTCTATTTATAATTTCTATAGAAGTGTTTTCTATATGGTGACCTATATAGTGACCTATATAGTCTGGTGTAAGAATGATAGGGAAAATCAAAAACTGTTTACCAAAGTTCTTTTTTCTTCTTTCTGAGCACATAACTAAAACGAACTTATTCCAGTTTTCCATGAAACCATGTGACTGAATCTTAGCCAATAAAATGTAAGCAGAATTGACATAGACAACCTCCTGCATTACCCATAAAACATCCCAAAGCGCTATCCTTCACAATCCTTCTTCATTTGCTGGATTGATACAAATGATATGAAAGTCATTGGTACTGTCTGCTTTTCAGAAATTCCATATTGTACTCTTCTGTGAGCAAGAAATGATTTCTATGATATTTAAGTTTGAGAGTTTATTTGTTATAGCAGCTAGCTTTATCTCAAATGATGCAGATGGCAAACATGGACCTTTACTTTTTCAGCTTTTGCCCATCATATTACTCATTCATTCTATGTCAGTGGTTCTCATTCAGGGGAAGTTTTCTCCACTAGGGGAAATTTGGCAATGTCTAGAGATATTTTTGGTTGTCTCAACTGGAAAGTGTTACTGGCATCTAGTGAGTAGAGGCAAGGGATATTGCTAAATATCATGTAATGCACAGACTGCACCACTACCCAAGAGAGAATTAAATTGTCTGAAATGTCAGTAGCCTCAGTTGAGAAACCCTGCTTTAAGTTTCGATGAGGCCACAATATCCTTCTCAACAAACCATCTCTGGTTCAGCAAATGATTTGTTATTATTCTTTCTTTACTAAGCTATCTTTTAGAAATAATGAACAAATTTATTTCTTTTTGGCTTTTTGTAGCAAAATGAAAAACTTAACTTGGGGGTACCTGGGTGGCTCAGTTGAGCATCCAACTCTTGATTTTGGCTCAGGTCATGATCTTATGGTTTGTGGGGTTTGGCCCCATGTTGGGTTCTGTACTAACAGCACAGAGCCTGCTTGGGATGATCTCTCTTCCTCTCTCTCTCTGTCTCTCTCTCTCTCTCTGCCCCTCACCTGCTTGTTCTCTGCCTCTCAAAATAAATAAATAAATATTTTTAAATTTTTTGACTTAGCTCTGGTCTATTTCCAAGCCACTATACAACCTCCACTCTTCCAGTCCAGTCCATAGCACATATTGACTTTTATGTGTTTTAACACATATGAATTTTTACACACATATGAAATCCATGGATAAGTAGGACACTTGTTTTTCTTGTTTATCATGTATCCTTAGACCCTAGACCAATGTCTGACACATATTAGAAATTGAACTAATATTTGATGAATGAATAATTGTGTATTAGAAACCATCGGGAATGGTGAAAACTGGAGCATCCAGGGTACAATTGCCCCATTTCAAGGAATAGCAACTGCTAAGAGCTTGCAGTTGTTGCCTGAGGAACTCGACCTAGATTACCTTATTTTTTATGTAAAGTTGTAAAATCTCCCAATTTTAAAATATTGCTATCAGTTTTAAAAGCTTACAATGTATAGCCACCACTATTTAGACCACACAATATACATATGTGAGTTTCATAAGACTCTAGTTCTCCCATGTTGTACTCAGTTAATATTACTATTATTATTAATAACAGCAGCTATTATCATTAGGCTCTGAATTTGTGTCAAGTATTGTATCAGTTAACCTTTGCTGCGTAAAAACCACCCCAATGTCTTAAAGTGACAATTTTTAATTTATTTCAAAATTTGGGTTTGCAGCAGAGGTTGGGCTCAGCTGAGCATTTCTGTTTTTGGCTGTTTTCCTGATATGTTTAAGGTTAACTTTAGGTCTAAAATGAGTCTCTTAAGTGTCCATCAATGGACGAATGGATCAAGAAGATGTGGTTTATCTATACCATGGAATACTACATGGCAATGAGAAACAATGAAATCTGGCCATGTGTAGCAACATGGATGGACCTTGAGGGTGTTATGCTGAGCGAAATAAGTCAGGCAGAGAAGGACAAATATCACGTGTTTGCACGTATAGGAGGATTAGGAGGAACTTAACTGAGGACCATGGGGGAGAAGAAGGGTGGAAATGGTGGGGGAAAGGGAGAGAGGCAAACCGTGAGAGACTCTTGAATGCTGAGAAACAAACTGAGGACTGATGGATGTGGGGGAGAGGGGGGAGATGGGCATGGAGGAGGGCACTTGTGGGGATGGCACTGGGTGTTATATGGAAACCAACTTGACAATAAACTATTTGTAAGAAAAAAAAATTTTTTTAATTAAAAATAAATAAATAAATAAAATGAGTCTCTTGTAAGCAGCATATATGGGTCTTGTTTTCTTATCCATTCTGATACCCCATGTCTTTTGATTGGAGCATTTAGTCTATTGATATTTAGAGTGACTACTGAGAGATATGAATTTAGTGCCATTGTGTTGCCTGTAGAGTTGGAGTTTCTGTTGATGTTCTCTGGCCCTTTCTAGTCTTTGTTGCTTTAGTTTCATCTTTTCTCCACTCAAAGAATCCCCCTTAAAATTTCTTGCAGGGCTGGTTTGGTGGTCCTGAACTCCTTTAGTTTTTGTTTGTCTGGGAAACTCTTTATCTTTCCTTCCATTTTGAATGACAGCCTTGATGGATAAAGAATTCTTGGCCCCTTATTTTTCCAATTCAGCACGTTGAATAGATGTGGCCTCTTCAGTACTATTGGTTGTGGAGTTTGTTCTGCCAGCCTTTGGGTCATTTTCTGGGTTATTTACACTGATGTAAGTTAATCTAGTTGTATCTTTGAGAAGAGATGAGCTGAGCCCTCTTACTCCACCATCATCCCAGCCTTCTCATGAAATTTTTTTCTCTCATAGCTGTATCTTGAACTGAGACAGAAGACATGTTAATAGAAGATATTCACAAATGATATATCTGATAAGGGGTTAATATCTAAAATACATAAAGAACTTACACAAGTTAACATCCTCAAAAAAATAATTCACTTAAAAAGTGGGCAGAGGACCTGAATAGACATTTTTCCAAAGAAGACATACAGATGGCAACAGACCCATGAAAAGATGTTCAGTATCACTAATCATCAGGAAAATGCAAATCAAAACCACCTCACACCTGTCAGAATGACTCGAATCAAGACAAGAAATAATGAGTGTTGGCAAGGATGTCGAGGAAAAAAACCCTTTTACACTATTGGTCAGAATGTAAATTGGTGCAGACACTGTGGAAAACAGTATGGAGGTTCTTCAAAAAATTCAAAGTAGATCTACAAAAGGATCCAGTATTTCTACTACTGGATATTTCCACCCAAAAATGAAAACACTAATTCTAAAAGATTTATCCACTCCTGTGTTTATTCCAACATTATTTACAATAGCCAACATATGGAAGCAACCCAAGTGTCCATTGATTTGCACCCCTGTGCTTAAATGTGTTATAGATGAATGGGAAAAAAAGAACTGGTATATATATACATACATATATATATACATATGTATATATATATGTATGTATACATGTGTATAATATGTATATATGTGTATGTATATATATATGTTATTTGTACACAATGGAGCATTTGTATATATATACATAATATATATATATATATACACACACATATGTATACATAACGGAATAATACTCAGCCATAAAAAGGATGAGATCATAACATTTGTGACAACATTGTTGGACCTAGATATAATTGAAATAAGTCCAACAGAAAAAGACAAACCCTGTATGATTTCACTTATATGTGGAATCTGAAAAACTAACCAATAAATACACAGAACAAATTGATAATTGCCAGAGAAGAGGGGAGTGGAGAAATGGGCAAAGTCACTGAAGGGATATGGGGGATACATGCTTCTAGTTATGGAATAACTAAGTCATGGGGATAAAGGATGTACAACATGGGGAATATAGTGAATGATGTTGTAATAGCATTGTATGCTGAGAGATGGTAACTACACTTGTGATGAGCATAGCATTGTGTATAGACTTGTCAAATCACTATGTTGTACAACTGAAACTAACGTAACATTGTGAGTTAACTATATTTCAACTTAAAAAAAAGACAAGCTAATGATGATTCTTACAGGGCCCCTGTTTAGTTCCCTAGAGGCCTAGATCCCTACTGTACACTATTCTACTCTACTGCCTCCTAAACCATCTCATACTCCATTTCATTCTCAAGGAATGGAGTGAGGGTCATCGAGAGATTGACCCAATAGTGACTGCTGGCCTAAAGGATCTCAGAAGGTTGTTAGGGCTAGATTCCTCTTTGCTGTGTTTCAGACATCTGTCAGTCTCTTTTCTTCCTTTTAGTTTCTATGTCAGGCAGGGACTACCCCCCACTGTCTCTTAGTCACCCTCTGGTTGTTAGAGTTCACCTATCAGTGTAATGATGAAAATTACAGTAGCTGTTAATCCTCACTATGGTCCACTGGTCAGATCTAGCTCTATCTCTCTGTCCCAAATCCTCATCATGCTTTCCTCTGTAGTTAACCCTCTGAAACACAGCTGAATAGAGCTCTCATGGGAGAGTTTGGTGCAAATGCCCAGCAAATACTCTAAAAGGGGGCTCTGTATGCTGTCTAGAGATATGAGAATACATGGAAATCCTATAAATCTTTTAAAATAAGCATTGTGAAAACTCTATCCCATACTTAGTTGGGGGCAGGAAATTCTGTATGTCCTCAGAGAGCTCCAGGTTTATTTGATAGATGCTTAGGGAACTAGTTTCATGAATACTGGATTGTCAAATGCTAGCCCTGCATATGTTGGAAAAGCATGACTGGTTTGCAAACTGTTGGGGACAAATGCGTTGTTTTTCTTCTGGTTTGGTTTTAAATAGAGAGTAGGAGGTTGGGCGGGGACAGAGGGGGAGTAGAGCAAGAACAAGCATTGTTGTACAAGGTTGTGGATGCCCCTGCACGAAGTCTGAAACAAAAACCAGAGCCCCATTTGACAAACAGCTTTTAGGATGAGTCATGGTGAGGAAAGTGGGGCTGGGTGTCCACTCTTTGTACTGCCTGGGATCATGGCAAATATTTAAATGGTTGAGAAAGTAGAGTGGGTGGGAAACAAGATGAGGGAGAGAGAGAGGAGTTACAGGCCTCATTAACTTTAGAAGGAAAAAAAGGAGACCTTTTGTTTAACATTAATAATTTTAACCGGAGAAATGACCTTTTTTAATTTTACAAAGCACTTAGAAACCCAGGGGTTTGGAAGTTATAAGAAGCCTAAGTTGGACCCTCCAACTCACTGTTTCTAAATGTTTCTTTCTTTGGTACATATTAGAATCACCTGGGGAGTTAAAACTCCAATGCCCACATTGCTCTTGAGACCAATTACAACAGTATTCATGGGAGTGGGGCCCAGGTGTCAGTAGGTTCTAAAGTATTCCAGACAATTCCAGTGTCACAACCAGGTTTAAGAACCACTGGTTGAAAAAAAAACAGGACAAATGGTTGCTATGTGATAAGACTTACGTGAGTTATAAAAAGCACTGAGTGACATATAGTCATAATCTTAATGAAAAAGAAAACAATACTGTGAAATGCAACCTGTTTACCTTCTGACAATTTGTTCAGTTTGGTTTAATATTTTAGGCAACTTTCAGAATAAAAATGATGAGGCTGTTTTGTGTTCACATTACCCTTGGCATATAATACAGATGCAATCACTTCTTTGTTTTGTACTTCTCGACCTACTCTTTCAGCTTCTATTTTCTGTATTTAATCTATTAAAACAAAAGTAGAAAAGAAAAGTTCCCAAGTGGCTTCCTATCTTGCTAGTAGGTCCTATCAAAAAATATACCAGTTTTGGTGGATTCTGTATTAAAAATACATAAAACATTCCCTTCCAATACTTTTTGTCATGATTCTAAAATTTACCTTTGAACTAAAACAAATGATTTGATGACTTGTTCTGGAAATAATCCCACTATTCAATAGGGTTTTGTTGTACAATAACTTCTAATGGCAGAATAACAACAAAAATCTTTGCTTTCCTTCAATGGGAGGCTGCATATATGCAGCATAGTTCATCTGATATCTATTTTTTATTCAAATGTAATCTAATCTCAATAGGGGCTAGATTGAGCCTATGGTTTAATTCAGGGATATTTTGACTATTCTCATATTGTACAAACTTAGTTGAAAAGTCTCCTATTCTTCCTTTGAAGCAAATTTAAAACAAACATCGCAACTCATAACTATTATTGTAAAAAAAAAAAATTATAGTAATGATCCACTTAGCCTATCCTTGTCCCAACTGAAAAAAATGTTAGAATTAACTGGTCAATAAGACATTGGAATATGACTCAAATTCTGGATATTGTAATAGAAGCCCTTACTTTGTGATAGCAGTACCTCTGTATCTCCTGTATCTCTATCTTGCTCATCTATATTTATATTTTAATATATATACTAAGATATATATGCACTTGTAAATTTAATTTTTCTCTTCTTTTGGCATGGAGATTATACTTTTTATCTCTATTTCATAAAATTTAAAAATGCACCATTAAAGAGGCACCTGAGTAGCTCAGTAGGTTAAGCATCCAACTCTTGATTTCAGCTCAGGTTATTATCTTATGGTTTGTGGAATCAAGCCCTGCATCTGCACAGTCAGAGCAGAGCCTGCTTGGGATTCTCTCTCTCCTGGCCTGTCCTCTGCTCGGGTGCTTGTGCTTTCTCTCTCTCTCTCTCTCACTCCTCTCTCTCTCTTTCTCAAAATAAATAAACATTAAAAAATACGTTATCAAAAAGACTAAACTTAATATCTCCTCCTATATAATGAATATTTGAATTCCATTCAACCCCTCTCTTCTTACATATTTTCTCCAGTGTTTTAGTTCTATCTTGTTGTTAATCCCCAAATTAGACCATTAATTGGTTTTGCATTATTTTATTTTAATTTGTTTTATTTGATATCAATATTATCCATGTAAAATGGCTTGGAGTCTAAAAAGCCTATAAAGTTCTTGGGAAAAACAGCTATGCCATGCCCTATCCCTCCCCATCATTTTCTGAACCCCCAAAGGGACTACTTTCATTTCTATTAAAAATCATCCTTTTGGTTTTACCTCCATATTTCTTTTTTTTTAATTTTTAAAAATTTTTTATGTTTATTTTTGAGAGAGAGAGCGCGCACAAGTGAGGGAGGGACAGAGAGAGGGAGACACAGAATCCAAAGCAGGCTTCAGACTCTGAGCTGTCAGCACAGAACCCCACGCGAGGCTCCAACCCACTTACTGTGAGATCATGAACTGAACTGAAGTCAGTCGCCCTACCCACTGAACCACCCAGGTGCCCCAATTTTACCTCCATATTTCTAAATACATATTGAAAACTACTGCTACTTCTTCGGGCTCTGTGCTGACAGCTCAGAGCCTGGAGGAGCCTGCTTCAGGTTCTGTGTCTCCCTCTCTCTGCCCCTTCCCCACTCGCTCGTGCTCTCAATCTCTCTCTCTCTCTCAAAAATAAATAAACATTAAAAAATAGAAAAATACTGCTACTTCTTGATTGTTTGGTTTTGGTGATTCTTTGGTCTTTCCAACATAAAAGACAGGATGTTACACCAATATTCAACTTTATGTTATTATGACTACACAAATGCTAATTCATCTGAGTCTAGATAGCAGGCCATGGTCACACTTGCTTTCCTGGAAAAGGTTTTGTTTTCTCTGAAGATAACAGGGTTTTTGCTTGTTTGTTTTGTATCATGTTTTGCCTACTTGTCTACATAACTTAAAATTGAAGCCCAAACTTTCCCCTTCTTATATAAATTTTTTTTCAGAATGCTTAAACTCATTCTAGGATAATCTGGCTGAGCCATTTCCTTGAAGAGTCCTTTGTGTCATTATCTTTTGGCCTTTTCTCTCAGCTTGGTTAGATAACCCTGAGAAGAAACTTCCAGCACCCTTGACTGGATGGTACAAGGCTGCTTGTTAGCGTTTTTTGGTGCTAGGTGAAAGAAGAAAGCTGACATCTCTTTGTATGTGAATTTAGACTTAATCTTTTTTCATACAATACCCTTGGGTTTTCAAGTCCAGAACCTCTGTTTTACTTTCTCAAAACAAACAAACAAATAACACACACACAAAAAAAAAAAGACCCTGCATTCAGAGGAGCCGTTGCCTGGCTGAGTAATAAGAGGAGGGGGATGTGAGAATTTGCTTGTTAAACAAACTCTCAATAAATCCTCTTATTTTGAACTGCAGAGGTAACTCATACCTCCAATTCAGAGTTCTTGATAAAAATCAGATTCCTCTAGGCTCTCTCAGGATTGCTAAATTAGTGAATACTTTTTTTTTCTCTGCTTTCCATCTTCCATAATGAATTCATGCCTTTATAATTTTTTCTTTGTATTTGCTTTAGTGGAATTTCAGGACACTGTAAAAGGAAATGAGTGTGTCAAACTTAAGCAAGTTAAGATGTGTTCAAATTAAAGTTATTGTTATTCCATGATTTTTTTTAACCCACATATTTTCCAATTTCTTTGCTCACCATCCTTTCTTGAATTCAGTCCTTACTCTGGGATCATTTTCCTTATTAAAGCATCTACTTTAGGAGTTCTTTTAATGAAGCTTTGCAGGTGAACTCTCGGTTTTGAAAAATATTTCACCGTTATCCTTGAATAATAATGTATCATATATTACAATTGTAGTTTCACAGTTCTTTTCTCTCAGCATATAGAAGATATAATCCGTTGTTGTTAAGAAACATGTTAGATTTTATTCTATCCTCTATGTCTCTTGATCTCTTTTATATTTGCTGTGTTTACATCTCTGTGTTAAAGTCATGATAATTTTTTCATATCTTGCCTGCTGTTAAACCATCTATTTATTTAGTTTTGTTTACTTTCATGACTATGCCTTTTCCCCTAGAAGTTCTGTTTAGGTTTTTTTTTAATCTTCCTGGTAATATTTTATACCAAGTCATGTTATTACTTGTATTTTCTTATTCTTTGATTACTTCTGGTCTACCTATTTGGTATTATTGGTATATACCAATAATTCTAACATCTGAATTTTTGGAGGGTTGAATTCTGATTCTTATTCATGGTAGGTTTTCTCTTCCATGTGTTTTCTAACCTTGGATTATGACTTCATATTAGATTAGTCTCTATCTAAGGGAATCCTGTGAGGACTGGAGTGTTACTCTTCTGAAAGGATTTGAATTTGCTTCTGCCTGACAAACTCAGTACCACTTTATCTTTTTTTTTTAATTTTTTTTAATGTTTTATTTATTTCTAGGAGAGAGAAAGAGACAGCGTGAGCAGGGGAGGGTCAGAGAGAGAGGGAGTGACAGACTCTGAAACAGGCTTCAGGCTCTGAGCTGGCAGCACAGAGCCCGACGCGGGGCTCCAACCCACGAACCGTGAGATCATGACCTAAGCGAAAGTCGGACGCTTAACTTACTAAGCCACCCAGGCGCCCCCACTTTATATTTTTACATTAATTTAGGGCTTCCTAAAATATGTAAGTTGTGTAAATTGGAACCCCAAGTCTGCAAGAAGCAAGGCTAGGGTCTACAATTCTCAGGGAAGAGGGATTTAAATTTATTTTGTTTTTGTATCCAGAGCCCAGGTCAATTTGTCATGCAAAGAAATTTCTTTGTAATTTTCTTTTGCTGGTAGATTCTTTCTTCTATTTCACCCTTTCTTTGACTATGTACCCATATAATGTATTATTGAGGACTCTCAGTTCAGACCCCAAAACTTACCCTTCAAATCATCAGAGATAGTTTCCTACCCTAGTTTCTGGCTATCATTGTATTTTTGTCCCCTGGGAGCATTTAAAACTTTTTTGTGGTATCAATTATTCATTTAAAATAATGTCATTCCAGCATATCAAAACATTTTATATTTGAGGGCTTTATTTTTTCCCAAAAATAGCTACTCTGCTACATTGCCAGAAATAGAAGCCATGATACATCTTTAAGACAAGGGAAAACAAGAGAACTGGTGACATAGACAGGAAGATGCTGAAGCTAGGAAATTAGATGAGGTCCAGAAGATAGGTTGTTTGGGAAAGAATAAAATGATAACTGCTGAGAAAACATCAGACAAACCAGATTTAGGGACCTCCTATAAAATAACTAGCCTACATTATTTTAAGATGTTTAGGTCAAGAAACAAAACATATGGCTGAAAAACTATACCAGATTAAAGGAAATTAAAGACATGATGGCTAAATAAAAGGCATGATCCTGGATTGGGATCCTATACTGGAAAAAATAGCTATAAAGGAAATTTTTGGAACAATTGATAAAATTTGAATGTGAATTGTAGATTAGATAATATTATCATATTAATATTGACTGTCTTGATGTTGACAGCTATAGTGTGGTTATGTAAGAGAAGGTACTTGTTCTTAGAAGATATACACTGAAATTTTTAGAGGTAAAGGCTCTCAAATGGTTCAAAAAATATTATGCACACATATATATGTAAACATACACATAGATAGATAGATAGATAGATAGATAGATAGATAGATAGACAGATAGATAGATATAGATATATAGATAGAGGGGAGAGGGAGGTTGAGAGACAGAGGGAAGAGAAGAGAGAGCATGATAAAGCAAATAGATCAAACTATAAACAATTGGTGAATCTAGACAAAGGGTATATGGAAATTCCTTGTACTATTCTTACAACTTTCCTCTAAGCTTGAAATAATAGCAAAATAAAAAGGTTTTGGGGTTTTGTTTTTTGTTTTTAACGAAGAAGTGCTGAGGAAGCATTTTTGGGAATGCATGCATTTAGAGAAAGAGAGAGGGAAAATAAACAGGTACAGGAGGCAAGAAGGAATATGTTATTGATTTGGAAGGATAAATAAGTAACAATAGTGCACCAAAGTCAAGGGGATGTTTCATTTCATAGAGGACAATGTCTACTCCCTGTGTACCCAGACTCAGGTTCACAGATACATCAGAAAATATTTCAGAACAAAGGGAGTCTTCATGTCCCTGCAAACAAATGATGCAGTTACTTTGTGAATTACCTAAACTAAGTGGTGTTATGATTCATTGATTCACTTGGCAAATATAACATCCCCACTTTTTAAAATAACTTCTGCTTTTGCCATATTAAAATAATATCTTTGGAATAGCTGTAGTCTGAAGAATAAGATCTGACATTTCTCCTTTAGAAAGCATTGAATAAAGCCATACTTTTCAGCCAGAAGAGTTTGTGATTATTGTGGAAATTTTATAATTACATTCTCTTAATGAGAATGATCCTTTCCCTTATAAGATTTGGGGTTTTCAAAGTTAAGGCATAGTCTCCATATCAAACTTTAGGTTGAGTTATACTAAAATTATGAAATATATAATTTAATTTGATGATATCATGCCCCAGCTCTTTAATATCACTCTGTAGCTATTACTTTAGTATTCTTGTTGAAAAGGCAATGATTTTGCTGAACAATTGGGGGAGAAATGATCATGCCTTCTTTCTTCAGCACTATAATTAAGATGTTTAAATAACCAGTACTCCTGCTGCTTTAGTGATGGTAGAAAAAGTTGGGGGAGGGAAGACTTGATAGAATTCTGCCTTTGAAGGAAAAATGCCCACTTAGATATTTTAAAAATAATTCTTACAAATAACTTTATTTAAGAATCTAAACATATAATTAACCACTATGGTTATGTAAGCACTATACTCAAGTATACATCTGTAAAATGATCATATATATTTAAAGTTAGTTAACTGTTTAGCTTAGGTGTTGACAACCTTTTTCTGTAAAAAGTCAATAATAAATATTTTTGGTTTTGCAGGCCATGAAATCTTAGTTACAACTATTCAGCTCTGCCATTATAGTGTGAAAGCAACCATACAAATTACATAAATGGGTGGGAGTGGCCATATTCCAATCAACTTTATTTACAAAAATAGGCAGTTGGCCAAATTTGTCCCTTGAGCCATAGTTTGCCATTACCTGCTTTAACTTATAGCTATTTTATGTTGGAGCTTATCAGCTTTCTCTTAACGAAAATTCAATACATGAAGGCTATAATTTGCAAAAACTTCAGTTTCAAGAAGAATTCATTGGTTGAAACTGGTTGAACTCATGTTCCCACAGTATTGTGCGTCAAGAAAAAATCAGGAGAGCAGTCAAAACTCAAGAATTGAAAAACAGGGGCGCCTGGGTGGCTTAGTGGGTTAAGCGTCCAACTTTCGCTTAGGTCATGATCTCATGGTTCGTGGGTTCAAGCCCCGCGTCGGGCTCTGTGCTGACTGCCAGCTCAGAGCCTGGAGCCTGTTTCAGAGTCTGTCACTCCCTCTCTCTGACCCTCCCCTGCTCAAGCTGTCTCTCTCTCTCTCCTAGAAATAAATAAAACATTAAAAAAATTTTTTAAAGAATTGAAAAACAATCCATTGGTGACAATTAAGAAAAACAATACAAAATAAAGTCTGAAACAAAAGAAAACCAATTATCTAGTTTCTGTTAAAAAAGAAAAATAAGATTGTCTCATTTCGCTACATCTTCTAACTGCCTCCAGCTTTCATGCCTTTCCTTAACCTACCATTAAAAGTAAAAGATTTAAGGTCAGTAGTTGGGGCCCAAATTATTTTTGAATTGAGGAAGTTTGTTATCGAATGAATGAATAAATCAATCAATTTATATTTTTGGTAATCTTCCAAGTCAAATATTCCTTTCAGAAGAATTTGACATTCAACATTATTAACTCTCTTTGAATAATGATGCTTTCATTCAAATTAACATACGCTTCTTCATTTGGATGGTGTCTTTAACTAGAATGACAGTCAGGTCCAGTTTGTTTTGTAAAGGAGGACCACTGTTTTAACATCATCTTCACATTATAATCTTACTGAGAAGCAGTCTTTGATGAGTATTAGGCATATTTTAATT
Source organism: Hyaena hyaena (assembly GCF_003009895.1). Classification (NCBI taxonomy): domain Eukaryota; kingdom Metazoa; phylum Chordata; class Mammalia; order Carnivora; family Hyaenidae; genus Hyaena; species Hyaena hyaena. The sequence continues at coordinate 226,895 of NW_024081842.1, forward strand.
ATCCCAACAATAGTTTGCAGTTCAAGTTAATTGAATAAAAAATACATTCTTCCAGAGTTTAATCTAAAACATTAGCCTGAAAGTATTTATTATCCATAAGGAATTTATCAACATACTGTTAATACCACCTTCCAATCAAACTGGGTTTATGTCCTTTTATCACTTATCAAGTACTTTTCATGTACATTATCTCAATTGATTCAAGTAACAACTTTGTTAGATGTACCACCTTAAAAGACTTTTTTTTTTAACAAGTGTTGGATAAAATACATTTCTACATACATCATGTTTAGAAACTAAACTGTAAGCTCTGTTTAGGCAGGGTAAATATCTTATTCATCATTGTAGCCTTAGCACCTAGTACAACTACTAGTATATAATAGGCACTCTGTAAATATATGTTGCATTAATAAATAAGTGAATGAGAAAGGAGGACACTTATTAAAGTTTCTACTATAGAGATGAGAAAAAATAAATTTTTTCAGAGATGTTCAATAATTTGCTTAGGGAAGAATGGCTGGTAAGTGGAAATAGAGCTGGAATACAGGTGAAATAAAATAATGAATATAAATTGTTTAGCACAATGCCTAAAGCACCTAGTGGTGCTCAGTAAGTGTGCCCTTTTTATATTCTATGCACATATTTATTTACTTTATTGTTTTTCCACTATATTGCAATGCATAATGGCAGATGTGATAATCATAGAAAGTAGTTCAGTATTTCAAATAAGTCTTGTCTATTAAATAGCATCTACTAAAGAGTAAAGTTCTCTTTTATTCATTTTCACACATTATCAATGAGTTGATTTAAAACCCAAAGAAATTAAGTCGATTTTCGTGCAAAAGCATGAAAACCCAACCATCAGCTATTCATCCTGTACTGATTTCCTTGTGTCAAAGAGTAAAAGTTCCATTTAGCCCCCTGAATCTATATAGGCTGTTGTTCCATTTTGCAAATCCTAAGCCATTTACTCTGTAAATTACAATGAATTGCAAACAAAGACCCAAAAATAGGCCTGTGCAGATTCACACCAGTCAGGCAGCTCTGTAAATAGTCAGCCTTGCCTAAATCCTATTTTAAATACCTTCATTATTAACAACGTCATGTCATCCTTAGAGCTGATTACCATGCAGAGTCCCACGCCCCAAATAAGATTCCCAACATTTCAAACAAGGCACTGCAGCCTTTAAGAAATTATTTAGCCATATTGCTGCTAAACCAAACCACCTATTGATACAAACAAACATTATACTTTCATATGACTGTTATTTGGAGAGTGTTACATTTTAGTAAGGGCAAAGAGAGGTTTTTCAATTAAGGCTCATATTTTTTAAACACAGATGAATTTTTCTTGTTTTAACTTTCTCAAAGACTTTGTAAGGAAGTCTTTAGAGGAAATGTTTATAAGTTATTACCAGATGACTGTTTTACTGAAAGGCTTTTAAAGAGTGATTTCTAGGTACACAGAATGAATTTTCTGATGTCCTCGTTATTTCAAAGGCTTTTCTCAAGAACTTTATCTTTGCTACAAACATTGAAACTGTACTTTTAAAAGGCAAATCTAATTTGCCTGCCATTAAGCAACAAATTGATGTTTTAGAGAATAGTTCAAGAATGATGCTTAAAATGAGAATAGCCAGAAGATAAAGTCAATGTCAAGTCAAATTAATCTGCCAAAGATCACTCTGCCATATTTGATTCAGGTTCTTTTACCTCCAGTGCCTGTACCCTTTCTGCCATAGCAGTCTGGGAAAAATTCAAAAATTTCCCTTTCAATAATCCAAGAAGAAAATCACTAATGATTAGGAACTAATGGAAACTGTAAAAATAATCCAAAAATGTGTGCATATATATCTCCAAAGAATAGACAGCTCTAAAGTTTAGTAAGCCTCCTTGAATAAAGTATGTATAGTAAAACCTTGGTTTGTGAGCAGGACTTGTTCCAGAAACATGACTGTAATCTGAAGCACTTGAGTATCAAAGTGAATATTCCCATAAGAAATAATGGAAACTCAGATGATTCCTTCCACAACCCCCCAAATATTCATATAAAATTATTACAATACTATAATATAATGCAAAATAATAAAGAAAATACAAAATATAAAGAAAAATAACCTGCACTTACCATTGAAAATCTTCATGGCTGCTGTGAGGGAGACAAAAGAGGAGGCTTATTGTGTAGGACAATTTTCACTGTCTCTGTGAAAGAGAATCTCTGCTACCTGTTGGCTAATGGAATATTTTTCTGCATGGGGGCCATTGTGTACAGTTGCACTGATATTGTCTACAGGACAGTATTAATAAGCTCTTGTCATATACTGTATTTGATGTAACTGGCAATAAGGCAGCAGAGGAAAGGGTCTATATCTGCAGGTAGCCTGACCTAGAATGAAGCAAAGCATTCCTTAGCTTACTCTTGTATGGAAAAGCAAGGACTGTCCATAGGTGCTTTGAAATGACAAAAAGTACACTAGTGCCCATTGTGGGCATTACGCTCTGAAAAATCACTGATTTATGTCAAATACTGCAGCCTGAGACCAAGCATCTGAGTATGGGAGCCATTCAACCACAATCCCACAACAAGAGAAAGAGAGAAGAACCCTTGGCTCAGCCGTGATCATATGATACTTGGCATCACATACTATTTGTATTGCAAGACTTCACTCATTTATCAAGTTGAAATTTATTAGAAATGTTTTCTCATCTTGAGAACAATCACTGAACAAGTTACTCAGAATCCAAGGTTTTACTGTATTCTAATTAACAGCATGGGCAATATGTGCAATTAAAAGGTAAGGAAGTATTAAGCTACAGAAACCTTTTTTTTTTTTGGATGATTTACAAAAAAGTATTTATAACACCTTCCTCTGGGTCTCCTAAGTATCACAAACTAAACACAAAGCTAACTCCAAACTACTGAAGTTTTCAGAATGTTCTAAATGAATTACAATACAGAAAAAAAGAACACCTAAAATTGATTATCAAACTCCAGTAATCCTAAAGTCCCATTACAGAGAGCCCTGTACTGCCTACCTGTTTTAGACCTCAGCCTTCAAGCTCAGTTTCCAAGCTGCTCCCATATTCTCTTTAAAATCTCCGTGACAAATTAGTCACCACCCTCCAAATGAAGTTTAGAGGGACACAAGCATTCAGTCTATAATACAATTAGACTGATTTTAGATAGTTATATGATGATTGATATGTTAGACAGATAGATAGATAGATAGGCAGATACATAAATACCTAAAGCAACTAGTAAAAAAGCTATACAAGGAGATAAACTAAAACTAAACTAAACTAGAAAAACTTTAGATGGATAGAAATAGAATTATAAAAAATGTTCAAGTAACCCACAAAAAAGTAGCAAAAAGAAAACAGAGAAATGTATAACAGAGAGAACAAAGAAAAAAACCAACAAAGCTCCAAAGTAAAAGGGCACACTTAAGCCCTGACATGGCAATAATTACATTAGTTGTAAATGATCTAAATATACCAATTAAAAAACACAGATTGGCAGGAGCCTTTAAAAAAACAACCCAATTATATGCCATCTACAAGAAACTCACTTCAAAAAGGAAATAAGTAGGTTGAAAACAAAATGTTGAAAAAATACACCATACAAAAAATAAAGCAAAGCACAAGTGGCCATTAATGTCAGTTAAAGTAAACTTCAGAGCAAAGAAAATTACCAGGGACAGAGAGATACATTACGTAATGATAATAGGTCAATCCACCAAGAAAACGTAGTAATCCTAATACGTATGCAAACAACAGAGCTTCAATATATTTACAGAATTGAAAAGAGTAGATAAATCCGCAAATGCAATTAGAAACTTCAGTACTTCTCTCTCAAAAACTGATAGAACAACTAGTGAGAAAAATCAAGGTTATAGAAGAACTTTACAACACAATTAACCAACAGAATCTCACTAGCATTTATAAGACACTCCATCTAACAACAGCTGAATGTGTATTCTTTACAAGAGCCCATGGAACATATGCCAAGATATAATATATTCTGATCTGTAAAAAGCAAACCTCAAAACATTTAAAGGAATTAAACCATACAGAGTGACTTTTTTGACCACAATAGAATCAAACTAGAAATCAGAAAAGACAGGAAAATCTCCAAATATTTGGAAATTGTACAGCACACTTCTAAATAACCCATGCCTCCAAAAAGAAAATCTCAAGGCAAATTTTAAAAATATTTTGAGGTAAATGAAAATAAAAATAGGACCTACGAAATTTTGTGAGATGCAGCTACAGTAGTGTTGGCAGGGAAATTTATAGCACTAAATGTTTACATTATAAAAGAGGAAAAGACTCAAATCAATAGTCTAAGCCACTAATTTAGGAAACTAGAAAAATAAGAACAAAATAAACCCAAAGCAAGGAGAAGGAAAGAGATGATAAAGATAAGAGCAGAAATCGTTGTATGGAATAGAATTGAGAACTCAGAACTGGACCCAAAGGCATACAGCCAACTAATCTTTGACAAAGCAGGAAAGAATATCCAATGGAAAAAAGACAGCCTCTTTAACAGATGGTGCTGGGAGAACTGGACAGCAACATGCAGAAGAATGAAACTAGATCATTTTCTCACACCATACACAAAATTAAACTCAAAATGGATAAAGGACCTGAACGTGAGACAGGAAACCATCAAAACCCTAGAGGAGAAAGCAGGAAACAACCTCCTTGACCTCCACCACAGCAACTTCCTACTTGACACATCCCCAAAAACAAGGGAATCAAGAGCAAAATTAAACTATTGGGACCTCATCAAGATTAAAAGCTTCTACACGGCAAAGGAAACAATCCACAAAACTAATAGGCAACCAACGGAATGGGAAAAGATACTTGCAAATGACATATCAGACAAAGGGTTAATATCCAAAATCTATAAGGAACTCACCAAACTCCACACCCAAAAAACAAACAACCCAGTAAAGAAATGAGCAGAAGATATGAACAGACACTTCTCCAAAGAGGACATCCAGGTGGCCAACAGACACATGAAACGATGCTCAGCATCCCTCCTCATCAGGGAAATACAAATCAAAACCACACTGAGATACCACCTTGCTGGGAGCTACACTGACCTCTATGGATGGCAGTCACAGCAAGGAAATGGCAGTGTTTGCGCAGCTCCTGCCATGAGAAATGAAAACTGGTATCTCCTGCTACTACTGGCTCATGTTGTGCTGGTATTGACCAGGCCTCACAATATTCCATATCAGACCTATATTCTGAACACAGTTACCTCATAAGGAAAAGCATATTCCTGCCTTTGCAAGAGAGATTTTAGATGAAAGCTCTATGGGTGATTGTCAAAAGGCTCTTCCTATGGGCCTTGCAGATCCAAGACTTAGGGGGTTAAGAACACAAGAGTTACAATTGAGCCTGCCCCCGAGACAAAGAGCCTAATTTAGAGTTAAGGTACAGATAAGGGCAGAACTTAAGTTAATACTTACACCTTCTCCTAACGGGTGATGTATGGCAGTCCCTTCCCCAAGGCCTACTTTCTGCAAACACCCTCCCTTACAGGTGGCTAGGATGAGGAAAGATAAGAGTAGCTAAAACATTACCCACAAACAAAAGGCTGACACATTTAGGGCCTCCATGGTGTTCACACATTCGGCATCAAATAGGTTTCCACAAACAACTTATTAACCAACTCAAAAACATTAATTTGAGAGCCAGACAGAATGCCTCTTAACCCATCTATACACTTAACCTATGACCTAACCTTAGCTTTATTAACTTAGAAGAAATGTGTATACTATCTTTTACTAAGAGTACCCTAATTCTCTAGTTATAAGATTTACTTAACCTCACTATAATTGGAATAGTTCTGCAATAATATTTCTGTAAAACCTGCTTCTGTACACTTTCGAAAGCATCTTATCACAAAGTGTTATCCATTGTAAAAATTCCTTTTTCTGATATCATGTTATCATTTAACCTATAAATAAAGACACCAAAACCGACAGGACAGAGATGCCTGCCTGGTGATCAGAAAGAAACACGGGGCTCTCTCACTCTCTCTCTCGCCGACACCGTCCATCCTTCAGGGACCCCTGGACCTGCTGGAGCTGGCTCAGCCTCCAGCACCACCTCACACCAGTCAGAGTGGCTAAAATGAGCAAATCAGAGAACTCTAGATGCTGGCGAGGATGTGGAGAAACGGGCACCCTCCTGCACTGTTGATGGTAATGTAAACTGGTACAGCCCCTCTGGAAAACAGTGTGAAGGTTCCTCAAAAAATTAACAATAGAACTCCCCTAGGACCCAGCAATAGCACTGCTAGGAATTTACCCAAGGGATATAGGAATGCTGATGCATAGGAGCACAAGTACCCCAATGTTCATAGCAGCACTCTCAACAATAGTCAAATCATGGAAAGAGCCTAAGTGTCCATCAACAGACGAATGGATCAAGAATATGTGGTTTATCTATACAATGGAATACTACATGGCAATGAGAAAGAATGAAATCTGGCCATGTGTAGCAACATGGATGGACCTTGAGGGTGTTATGCTGAGCGAAATAAGTCAGGCAGAGAAGGACAAATATCATATGTTTGCACGTATAGGAGGATTAGGAGGAAGTTAACGGAGGAACAAGGGGGAGAAGAAGGGCGGAAATGGTGGGGGAAAGGGAGAGAGGCAAACCATGAGAAACTCTTGAACGATGAGAACAAACTGAGGACTGATGGGGGGGAGGGGGGAGATGAGCATGGAGAAGGGCACTTGTGGGGATGAGCACTGGGTGTTATATGGAAACCAACTTGACGATAAACTATTTGTAAAAAAGGGGCGCCTGGGTGGCTTAGTCGGTTGAGCGTCCGACTTTCGCTTAGGTCATGATCTCACGGTTCATGGGTTCGAGCCCCGCGTAGGGCTCTGTGCTGACTGCCAGCTCAGAGCCTGGAGCCTATTTCGGAGTCTGTGTCTCCCTCTCTCTCTGACCCTCCCCTGCTCACGCTGTCTCTCTCTCTCCTAGAAATAAATAAAAATATTTTAAAAAATATAAACTATTTGTAAAAAAATAAATAAATAAAAATAAAAAATAAAAAAGAGCAGGAATTGATGAAAGTAAAAACATAAAAATAATAAAGAAAAACCATGAAGCAAAAATCTAATTGTTTAAAAAGAACAATAAAATTGACAGACTTTTAGCAAAACTGACCAAAAAAAAGAAGATACAAATTAATAACATCAGAAATGTACATCAAAAGGATAATAAAGGACTACTGTGAAAACAGTACTCATATAAATTTGACAATTTAGACAAAATGAACCAATTTTTTAACAGTTCAAACTGTAACAATTCACCCCATATGAAATAGGTCATTTGACATATTAAAGCTATTAATGAAATTGAATTCACAATTTATAATTCCTTTAAAAGAAATCTTAAGAGGACAATTCTAAGTTCATTTTATGAAGCTAGTAATAACCTGATCCCAAAAAACACAGTACCCCCTCAAACCATTACAAATTAATATCCTTTGTGAACAGAGATGCAAATATTCTTAACAACATATTTAAAATAGTATTTATTAATACATTAATTATATGCCATGGCAAATTATTTATTCCAGGGATGCAAGGCTAATTCAGTAGTCAAAAATCAGTCAATGGAATCAACCATTCTAACAAGCTAAAGAAGAAAAAATATCATACCAACTGCAGAGAAAACATTTGACAAACTTCAACACCTACTCAGGAGAAAAACACTCAGGAAACTAATTGTAGAAGAGAACTTTCTCATCTCGATAAAGAGTATCTATAACAAAATAAAAACAGTATACATTTAAAATGATACTTAATTTTGAAAGACTGAATAATTTGTTCTAAGATGAGGAACAGGCAAGGATGTCTGTTCTTCCCACTGCTATTCAACATAGTACTAGAAGTTCTAGCCCACACAATAAGGCAAGAAAGGGAAATAAATATCATATATATCTGAAAGAAAGAAATAAAACTAATTATTTTTAGATGACATGATAATCTACATAGTAAATTGCAGAATATTACAAGAAATATCCTAACCACAGAATATAAGATTAATATATGTTAATAATCTATCAACTTGCAGTGAACTGTAAAAGACAAAATAAAATATACAACACTTTATAATTTCTGTAAAGAAAGGGAAATACATGAGTGTAAATCTAACAAAACATGTTCAACTACAAAGTGCTGATGAAAGAAATCCAAATAAAGAAGCAAACATACCATGTTCATGATTTGGCGGATAAAAATAGTAAAAAATAAGTCAATTCTTCCCAGGTTGATATACAAGTGGAACACCAATTACTGTCACAACCCCAGCATAACATTATTTATAGATATAGACAACACTATTATAAAATTCAAGTGGAAAGACTGATGCACTAGACTAATTAAAAATAATTTTTTGAAGAATAAAGTGAGGAATCAATCTATCCTATTTTAGGAATTATTACCTGATTACAGTGATCAAGACTGTGTTGATACTGATGAAAGGATAAACGCATAAGTCACATAGATCAATGGGACAGGATTTAAAAACCAGAAGTAGTGCCACACAACTATAGCCAATTGCATTTTTTTTTTTTACAAATAGTTTATTGTCAAATTAGTTTCTACATAACACTCAGTGCTCATCCCCAAAGTGCCCTCCTCCATGCCCATCCTCCCCTCCCCCCCACATCCATCAGTCCTCAGTTTTTGTCAGCATTCAAGAGTCTCTCATGGTTTGCCTCTCTCCCTTTCCCCCACCATTTCCGCCCTTCTTCTCCCGCTTGTTCCTCCGTCAAGTTCCTCCTAATCCTCCTATACGTGCAAACATATGATATTTGTCCTTCTCTGCCTGACTTATTTCGCTCAGCATAACACCCTCAAGGTCCATCCATGTTGCTACACATTAGCCAATTGCATTTTTGAAAAATTGTGATGGCATTCAATGAAGGAAGGATAGTCTTGTCACAAATGGTGGTGAAATAATTGAATATTTATAAGCAAAAATGTGAACCTCAACCTGAATGTCATACCTTATACAAAAATTAATCCAAATTAGCTCATTGACTACAATATAAAATCTAAAACTGTAAAATTTTTAGAATATAACACAGGAGAAAATCTTTGAGATGTAAGGCTTTGTAAAAAGTTCTCAGACATGACACTAAAAGCATAATTTATAAAAGAAGCAAATCAAAACTGGACTTCCAAATTTAAAACTTTTGTTCTGTGAAAGACATTGTTAAAGGAATGACAAGATGACCTACAAACTGTAAAAAACATATTTTCAAACTTTATGTCTGGTAAAGGACTTATATGTAGAGCATATAAAGAACTCTCAAACTCAACCATAAAAATCCACCAAGCCAGTCAGAAAATGGGCAAAAGACATGAAAAGACATTTCACCACAGAAGATGAAAGAATCAAAAATATGCAAATAAAGATATTTCCAACGTCACTAACCATGGAGTAAATGCAAGTTAAGATTATGATGAGCTATTACTATACAACTATTAGAATGAGAAAAATGAAAAACAGTGATGTAGGATTGGGGGGATGTTCAAGATGGCAAGACAGAAAGATCCTGAACTCATATCCTCCCATGGACACCAAATCTACAGCTAAACATGAAATAATTTGCTGGAAAAGAACTGAAATCTACCTGAACAACTCCCTCCACAACAGAGATAAAAGGACCACATTGAGGTGTGTATGAGTGGCAAGACGATTTCACCAGAAACCTGACCCCAGCACAGTTCCACACAGGGAGGGGATCTTAGGTCTAGAGCTTCTTCCTAGGGAGCAAGGTGTTTGTGCTCCACTTCAGGTACCCCCACCCTTAGGATTTGCATTGGAGAGATGAGGTCCCAAAAATGTTTGGAAATAAATGGGACTTATGTTCAGAGTACCTAAGGTGCTGTGGGTAGTTGAGATACTCCTTTTGAGGGACTTGTGTGTGTAATCACTCATTCTAGGACCCAGTGCAAAGGCAGCAGTTTGAGAGGTGACTGGTTTATATGTGAAGATTTGTTTGCCAATTTTAACTTGTCTGCTGAAAGAAGCAGGGACTAGTTGGGATTTTCTTTCTGTATGGAGACACTGGCGAATGCCATTTTTGCATTTTTCCTCTATCTTGCTAGTGCAGACAAGCATGTAGGGACACAACCTTGCTGAAGCTGCATGCATGACCCACCTCTGGTACTCTTTCCCTGTCTTGCTAAAGCCACAGGCATGTCCTTTATTCAGTGTTTTTCCTCTTCATCACTAAAGCTGTAGATGTGTCCCACCCTTAATACTCTTCCTTAGCCTTGTTAAAGCAGGATGTTAGCGTGGTCCACACAGTCCTCTTGTTTGTCTCACTCTGGTGGCCAGAGAGGCTTCCATTCATGGGCTCCATAGGACAGTAACAATTAGAAAGACAGTTAAGGGCAGGCTACCACACTCAGTTACACTGAACAAACATCAAACTGAATCACCCCTTTAGTCTTTTGTAGAACAGACCCATTTACTTGTCCAGAAACTTCAACCTTAGGAATAGGCTTTAGGTTTGCCACACATCTGGAGGCTACAGGGGCATTCTTGGGGAACATAGACAGGGAGATACCATCTTAGCAACTTCCTTTGCCCTTGCCACAGTTTATTAGTACCTCCCAGAAAGGAGTTTTACACTCCTCTGAAGCCCCAGTTTTTGCAACTGTCACCCAGAGGAGATCTGGAGGTCAGTAGGGTCTATAATCATAAAATGTGGAGGGGGAGTTAAGATGGCAGTGTAGTAGGAGGATCCTAGGCTTGCCTCATCTCTCAAACACGGCTAGATAACTGTCAAATAATTTTGAATACTCAAGAAATTGACCTGAGGACTGGTAGAACAAACTGCACATCTAAAAGGAAAGAAGAGGCCACTTTGAGGAAGGCAGGAAGTGTGAAGATACAGTTTGGGAGAGAAATGGATCATGGGTGTTGCAGAGGGGAGGGAGCCCTGGTTGCAGAGAAAGGCAAGAAAGAGTAGAGCACACAGGGATAAGCACAAGGAGAACACTTCCCCAAAGCTGAATTTTATAAGCTTTTGCAACCAGTGGAGCTCAAAGACTGGAATTTCAGTGGTCCCTGAGCTTGGCTGGGATAGAGACCTGAAGATCCTGTCCTACTCCTGGAGTGGAGGCAGGCAAACAATTTGAGGGCATATGGCACAATCTGATGATTGCCTACATGGCATAGGGAAAGACCGTTTGTTCTTTTTGGAGCACATCCGTGAGAGGTGGCATTGCCTCTCTAGGTACATTAGGACTGGTGGGTGCCATTTTCCTCCCTTGCCCCTCAGCAAATGCACAGAGACACCTGCTGAGGGTGGCCAACCAGGACGCTGACTGTTTACCCTGCTTGCTCCAAATGCCACACTTCTGTGCTCTGGTGCAAATGCCCTTCTGGGTCAAGCCTGCATCACTTGCAGCATGGTGAGATCCTTTCCCAGAGAACCACTGCAAATCCCTGCCACACCTGGTCCCTGAAGTTTGGAATTTGTAAAGTAAGCAGGCCCAGTTAGGGTACAGCCCAAGGCACACTGTGCTACTTCAGGCAGGCAAGCAACCCAGAAACAGACAGTGTGACATCAATGATGTTAAAAATGTCTGTGATACACAAGGGGATATTATGCACTTTTCTGAAAGTGCTTCCCTGAGAACGGCAAGCATGGACTGCCCTCTCCAGAGACAAAGGAGTAGGCTGGCACCATCTCCCTCCCCCATCCCTCAGCATAAACTAACTTCAGTAAATAGCACAGCACCAACACTGGCTGCCTAACTTGCTTACATCAAGTCCCACCCCCTTGTGCTCTGCTGGTACCGCTTTTCTCAGGCAAATGTGCTTTAGGGCCAGTGCAGTGGGCCCCTCCCCCAGAAGACCAGCACAAACTCCCTGATGCACCATGTCTACTGACTATAGAGTTCAGCAGAGCTTCAGTTCTAGTGGTAATAGAGCTCTTTTTTTAGTGGTTTGTTTTTTTTTGTTTTTTTGTTTCTTTTTGAAAAAGAGATAGAGACAGCATGAGCAGGGGAGGGTCAGAGAGAGAGGGAGACACAGAATCTGAAGACAGGCCCCAGGCTCCAAGCTAGCTGTCAGCACAGAGCCCAATGCGGGGCTCAAACCCACAAACTGTGAGATCATGACCTAAGCTGAAGTCGTATGCTTAACCAACTGAGCCACCCAGGTGCCCCTAGAGCTCTTTTAACAAGCAGACCAGAGCACACCTGGTTAAAACTCACCACACTCTGGCCAAGATCCAAAAACTACCCACTGCAGACAAGGAGAAACTCTGTAGACAACTGACCTGAGGAATAGAGCAACTAAAAAACAACATAAGAGTGTGTGCTACACACACCAGAGACACTTCCAGAAACACCAGGCCCTTGATATTATATGACTTCTTTTCGATAAAGCCATTACTCTCAGGAACAGAAAGCATAACAGGTTTCCCTAACATAGACAAGAAGAGACTTAGACAAAATGCCAAGATGGAAGAATTCATCCCAAAAGAAAGAATAAGAAAAGGTCATGGTCAGAGATCTAATTGAAACAGACATAAGTAATATGCCTGATACAGAATTTAAAGCAACAAATATAAGGATACTAGCCTGGCTTACAAAAGCATAGAAGATATAAGGGAGACCCTTGCCGCAGAGAAAAAGAGAGCTAAAACCAATGAGGCTGAAATGAAAAAACTCAATAACCGAGATTCAAATCCAATTGAACGTAATGACCACAAGGATGGAAGAAGCAGAGGAACAAATAAGTGACATAGAAGATAGAATTACAAAAAATAATAAAGCTGAACAAAGGAGGGAAAGAAAAATCTTGGATCACCAAAGTAGATTTAGGGAACTCAGTGACTCCATCAAATGTAATAACATTCATGTCATAGAAGTCCCAGAAGAAGAGAGAGAAAAGGAGACAGAAAGTTTATTTGAGGAAATTACAGCTGAAAACTAACCTAATCTGGGAAAGGAAACAGACATCCAAATCCCGGAGGCACAGAAAAATCCCATCAAAATCAACAAAACCAGGCCAACACCAAGACATATTATAGTTACATTTACAAAATCTAGTAATAAAGAAAATATCCCAAAAGCAGCAAGAGAAAGAAGTCCCTGACTTACAAGGGTAGACTCATAAAGCTAGTTGCAGATCTCTCCACAGAAACGTGGCAAGCTAGAAGGGAGTGGCATGATATAATCAATGTGCTGAATGGGAAACCTCTGCAGCCAAGAATACTCTATCCAGCAAGGCTAACATTCAGAAGAGAATGAGAGCTAAAGCATTTCTCAGACAGAAGTTAAAGGAATGCATAATCATTAAACCAGCCCTATAAGAAATGATAAAAGGGGGCTCTTTGGAAAAGAAAGACCAAAAACAACAAAACCTGGACAGGAACAGAGAAAATCTTCAGAAACAACAACAAAACAAGTAATAAAATGATACTGAATACATATCTATCAATAATTAGTCTTAATGAATCTATCAATAATTACTAAATACTCCAACCAAAAGACATAGGATGCCAAAATGGAGTAAAAAAGAAACAAGACCCATCTATATACTGTCTCCAAGAGACACATTTTAGACCTAAATACACATCTGCAAATTGAAAATGAGGGGATGGAGAAATACTTATCATGCAAATGGACATCAAAAGAAATCAGGAGCAGCCATACTTATATCAAACTAGATTTTAAACCAAAGACTGTAACAAGAGATGAACAAGGGCACTGTATCATAATAAAGGGCACTATCCAACAAGATCTAAAAATTGTAAATATTTATGCTCCCAAATATATAAAACCATTAATAACAAGCATAAAGGAACTCATTGATAATAATAAAATAATAGTAGGAGACTTTAACACCCCCATTACATTAGCAGGCAGATCATCTAAACAGAAAATCAATACGGAAACACTGGATTTGAATTAATTTCCTGGCTAACCCATTTATTCTTTAGTGGGATGTTCTTTAACCTCCATATATTTATGTTTAAGTCAGGCAGAGAAAGACAAATATATGACTTCACTCATATGTGGAATTTAAGAAACACAACAAATAAACATAGGAGAAGGCAAGGAAAAATAAGATAAAATCAGGGAGGCAAAACATAAGAGACTCTTAAATACAGAGAACAAACTGGGATTTGCTAGAGGGAAAGGGGTTGAGGGGATGGGCTGAATGGGTGATGAGCATTAATGATGACACTTGCTGGGATGAACCCTGGGTGTTATATGTAAGTAATGAATCACTGGGTTCTACTCCTGAAACCAATACTACACTGTATATTAACTAACTTGAATTTAAATTTAAATAAACTTAAAAAATACATGAAAATAAATGAAAATGAAAACACGATAGTCCAAAACCTTTGGGATGCAGCAAAAGTGGTCCTAAGAGGGAAGTATATAGCAATACAGGCCTACCTTAAGAAGCAATAAAAATCTCAAATCAACAACCTAACCTTACACCTAAAGGAGCTAGAACAAGAACAACAAATGAAGGCTAAATACAACAGAAGAAGGGAAATAATAAAGATTAGAGCATAAATAAATGACATAAAAAGTTAAGGGGCACCTGGGTGGCTGGCTCAGTCGGTTGAGTACCTGACTTCGGCTCAGGCCATGATCTCATGGTTCATGGGTTCGAGCACCGCGTTGGGCTCTATGCTGACAGCTCAGAGCCTGGAGCCTGCTTCAGATTCTGTGTCTCCCTCTCTCTCTGCCCGTCCCCTGCTCACACTGTCTCTCTCTGTCTCTCAGAAATAAATAAAACATTAATTTTTTTTTTTTAGAAAAGAAAGTTAAACAAAACAGTAAAACAGATCAATGAAACCAGGAGCTGGCATTTGAAAAAAATTAATAAAATTGATAAACCTGTAGTCAGACTTAAAGAAAAAATAAGGACCCAAATAAATAAAATCACAAATGAGAGAGGAGAAATAACAACCAACACTACAGAAATACAAACTGTGAAAGAATATTATGAAAAATTATATACAAAAAAATTGGGCAATCTGGAAGAAATGGATAAATTCCCAGAAACATATCAGCTACCAAAACCGAAACAGGAAGAAATAGAAAACAATAACAGACTGATAACCACCAAAGATATTGAATCAGTAATAAAAAAAAATCTCCCAAAAAACTGAAGTCCAAGGCCAGATGGCTTCACAGAGGAATTATATCAAACATTTAAAGAAGAGTTAGTACCTATTATTCTCAAAGTATTCTAAAAAATAGAAATGGAATGAAAACTTCCAAATTCATTCTATTAGGCCAGTATTACCCTGATTCCAAAACCATATAAAGACTGCACTAAAAATGACAACTACTGGCCAATATCCCTGATGAACATGGATGTGAAAAATCTCAACATAATACTAGCAAGTCAAATGCAAGAGTATATTAAAAGAATCATTCACCATGATCAAGTGGGATTTATTCCTGCATTGCAACGTCGTTCAATATTTGCAAAAGATATAGAAAAAGCATTTGACAAAGTATAACATCCATTCATGATAAAAATGCTCAACAAAGTAGTGATAGAGGGAACATACCTCCACATCATAAAGCCCGTATATGAAAAACCCACCGCTAATATCATCCTCAGTGCAGAAAAACAGAGAGCTTTTCCTCTAAGTTCAGGAAAAAGACAGGGATGTCCACTCTCTCCTGTTATTTTGCATAGGTGGAAAGTCCTAGCCCCAGCAATCAGACAACAAAAGGAAGTAAAAGGAATACAAATTGAAGAAAGTCAAACTTTCACTATTTTCAGATGACATGATACTCAATATGGAAAACCTAAAAGACACAATCAAAAAGTTTCTGAAACTGATACAAAATTCTGTAAAATTACAGGATAGAAAGTCAACGTGCAGAAATCTGTTGCGTTTATATACACTAATAATGAAAAAGCATAAAGAGAAATCAAGGAATCAATCCCAGTTGCAATTGGACCATAAGATACCTAGGAATAGGAATAAGCCTAACCAAAGAGGTAAAAGATCTATACTCTGAAAACTATAAAACACTGATGAAAGAAATTGAAGATGACACAAAAAAATGGAAAAACACCATGCTCACGGATTGGAAGAACACGTATCGTTAAAATGTTTATACTACTCAATCTATACTTTTAATGCAATCCCTATCAAAATACCAACAGCATTTTTCACAGAGCTAGAACAAGCAATCCTAAAATGTATATAGAACCACACAAGACCATGGATAGCCAAAGCAGTATTGAAAAACAGGCACAGCTGGAGGCATCACATCTACACAGAAGGGCATCTGGGTGGCTCAGTTGGTCAAGTGTCCAACTTCAGCTCAGGTCATGATCTCATGGTTTGTGAGTTTGAGCCCACATTGGGCTCTTTGTGGACAGCTCAGAGCCTGGAGCCTACTTCAGATTCTGTGTCTCCCTCTCTCCGACCCTCCCCTGCTTGCACTCGCTCTCTTGCTCTCTCTTGCTCTCTCTCTCTCTCTCTCTCTTTAAAATAAATAAACATTTAAAAAATTTAAAAAAGAACATCCAGAAAGAAAATCTATAAAGAAATATTGGGCTTAAACAATACATTAGACTAGATGAACTTGGTAGGTATATACAGAGTATTCCATTCAAAAGCGGTGGAATACACATTCTTCTTAAGTACACATGAAATTTTCTTCAGAACAGATCACATGTTAGGCAATGGAACAAGTCTCAAAAAGTGTAAGAATAATGAAATCATGTCAAGCATCTTTTCTCACCATAGTGGTATTAAACTGGAAATCAATTACAGGAAGGAGACTGATGGGGCAACTGGCTGGCCCAGTCAATAGATCATACAACTCTTGATCTCTGGGTTGCAAATTTGAGCACCATGTTGGGGGTAAAGTTTACTTTTAAAAAAAAAGGAACCTGGAAAAATCACAGATATGTGAAGATTAAACAACATGCTACTTAACAACCAGTGGGTCAAAGGAGACGTCCAAAAATACCTTAGACAAATGGAAATGGAAATACAATAATTCAAAATCTATGAGATAGAGCAAAATCAATTCTTTTTTTTAAGTGTTTATTCATTTTTGAGAAAGAGAGAGAGGCAGACAGAGCATGAGCGGGGAAGGGGCAGAAATAGAGGGACACACAGAATTCAAAGCAGGCTCCAGGCTCTGAGCTGTCTGCACAGAGATGGACATGGGGTTCAAACCCACAAACTTTGAGATTATGGCCTGAGCCAAAGTCAGATGCTTAGCCGACTGAGCCACCCAGGTGCCTTGAGCAAAAGCAATTCTAAAACGAAAGTTCATAGCAAGGAAAAAAATCTCAAATAAGCAATCTAAATTTATACCTAAAGGAACGATAGAAAAAAACAAATAAACCCCAAAGTGAGTTAAAGGAAGCAAAAACTAAAGACTAGAACAGAAATAAATAAAATAGAGACTAAGAGAAGCATAGAAAACATCAATGGAGTTAAGAGCTGGTTTTTTGAAAGGATAAACAAAACTGACAAACCTCTAGCTAGAGTCATCAATACCAAAGAAATTTAAAAGATCAAAAGAGACGAGTACAAACAATTATGTGCCAACAAACTGGACAACCTAGAAGAAATAGATGGATTCCTAGAAACATATAGTCTTCTAAGACTGAGTCTTAAAGAAATAGAAAATAGGAATAGACTAATTACTGGTAAGGATATTGAATCAGTAATCAAAAACTTTCAAACAAACAAAAGTCTAGGACCAAATAGTTTCACTGGTGAATTTTATCTAACATTCAAAGAAGATTTAATACCTATTTTTCTCAAAGTCTTCCAAAAAATAGAAGAAAGGAAGAAATGTTTCCAAACTCATTGTAGGCTGGCCTTATATTGATACCAAAACCAGACAAGGACACCCCAAAAAAGAATATTATAGGTCAATATCCCTAATTAACATGGATGCAAAAATCATCAAAATATTAGCAAACCAATTTCAACAATACATTAAAATGATCATATACCATGATTTACTCCAGGGATTTACTCCAGGAATGAAAGGACAGTTCAACATCTGCAAATCAATTAATGTGATAGAACACATTAACAAAATGAAGTATTTAAGTTATATGATCATCTTACCAGATGCAGACAAAATATTTGACAAAATTCAACATTCATTTGTAGTAAAAACACTCAAACAAGTGGGTCTTTTCAATAAAAGATGTTCAGAACATTGGACATACAAAAAAATTGAACTATACCACTATCTTATACCATACCCAAAAATTAACTCAAAATTTATTAGACTTGAATTCAATACCTGAAACCATAAAACTCCCAGAAGAAAAATTTGGTGGTAAGCTCCTTGACATCAGTCTTGGCATTGAATTTTTGGATCTGACTCAAGAAAAAAAAAAAGGCAAAAAACTATGAAGTTACTGCACTATGAAACAATGAAGCTACTGCACAGTTAAAGAAACCATCAACAAAATGAAAATACAACCTAGTGAATGGGAGAAAATATTTGCAAATCATATATCTGATAAACTGTTTCCAAAATATGTAAAAAAGTCAAACAATTCAATAGTAAAACAAACAACCAAGCTGATAACAAAATGTACAGAGGACCTAAATGGACATTTTTTCCAAAGAATACCTACAGATGGCCAACATGAAAAGATGCTCAACATCACTAATTATCAGAGAAATGTAAACCAAAACCTCACATTCATCAGAATGTCTAGTATTAAAAAGACAATAAATACTAGGTGTTAGTGACAGTTTGGAGAAAAGGAAGCCCCTCTTCCACTATTGGTGGGAATGTTGATAGGTTCAGCCACTATGAAAAACAGTATGAAAGTTCCTGAAAAATCGATCTACCATATGATCCAGCTATTCCACTTCTGGGTGAAGAAAATTAAAACACTAACTCAAAAAGTGCGGTTGCACTGTACTGTGTGGTTTATTGCAAAATAATTTACAATAGCCAAGATATAGAAGGTACCTAAGTGTTCATCAATAGATGAATGTATGAATAAGATGTGTGTATATATATGCATATGTGTATGCATATATTATATATTTTATACATATATGATGGAATACCACTCAACCATAAAAAAGAATGAAATTGTGCCATTTTGACAACATGAATGGACCTAGAGGGTTTTATGCTAAGTGAAATAAGTTAAACAGACAAAAACAAATACAGTACGATTTCACTTATATGTAAGCAAAACAAAACAAATGAACAAAGACAAATAAAATAAAACCAAATTCATAGATAGAGATAAAAGACTGATGGTTATCAGAGGGGAAGAGCCTTGGAAGGGTGAGACGAAAGGGTGAATGGGATCAATTTTATGGTGACAGTAACTAGACATTGTGCTAATCACTGTAGTGTATGCAAAGATTGAATTATTTATGTTGTACTCCTGAAACCAATATAATGCTGTATACCAATTTCACCTCAGGTAAAAAATGACACCAACGTTTTTACACATGAATATCACTAACTTGTTAGTGGTAACTTGAAAATCCCAGTGAGCTGGGAATTATTGCTTTGGAAATTTACCTTAAAACATTTCTATTTTAGAGTAACGTAGACTACCTCTCAGATCCCTTACTGAAAACTAAATTAATATAGATATTATGCATCTATTAGTAAAAAAATAGCCAAAATTTCTCAAATGAAACTACCAAACAGGGGTGCCTGAGTGAGTGACTCAGTCATTTAAGCATCGGACTTCAGCTCAGGTCATGACATCGTGGTTCCTGGGTTTGAGCCCTGCCTCAGGCTCTGTGCTGGCAGCTCGGAGCCTGGAGCCTGTTTTGGATTCTGTGTCTTCCTCTCTCTCTGACCTTCCCCTTCTTGCACTCTGTCTTTGTCTCTCTCAAAAATAAATAAACATTTTTTTAAAAATTAAGAAACTATCAAATAGGAGTGCATGGGTATCTCGGTTGAGTGTTTGACTTTTGATTTTGGCTCAACTCATGATCCCAGGGTCATTGAATCAAGCCCCGTGTTGCCTCTGCGCTGAGCTTGGAAACTGATTAAGATTCTCTCTCTCTGTCTCTCTCTCTCTCTCTCATTCTCTCTCTCTCTCTCCTTCTCCCTCTGCCCCTCTCCCTGCTCATGTTCTTTCTCTAAAAAATGAAAACAGAAAACAAAAAAACTATTAAACAAAGAAATACATTAATTGAAAAATATAAAAAATATTTATAGTCCCAGAAACAACTTTAAAAGTTATATATATGTATGTATCTACATATATACTTTTATTTACATAAATGTATATGAAGTCTTATGTATTGGGAATAAATCAAAAATGATTCTGAGATAACTGAGTATTTCTTATTCCATGTGCTCAGCATTCTATATTTTATCTCTTAAAATTATCTCACCTTATAGATATGAATATTTCTTTAGCTTCTGATTGTTCTATAGATCAGTCTTGGCATTTGTATTTAATGTTTATTAAACATTTGCAGTAGCGTTTCTTGGCTTAACCAATGCTGGCTTTATTTTCAGAGCTGGCTTCTTAGGCCACCTAAGGAGATGCTTTAACTGGCAGATAGTGTTTCTTGCAAGGATTTTTAGCATTAATTTACAAGATGTTTGGAAAGAGTGTCTTAATAAACAATTGCTTTTAACATGAATACATATCTGTGAGCATTTCCTTACTAGAAAGCTTGACCATTCTTCATCCAATAGGTATTTGGGCTCATGTTTCCTGTTTATAACTGTATTCACTGAAGGAGAGTTATTGGAAATGAGACATTCTATCTCTTTGCTATAAGAAAGAGAATAATTTTAATTTGCTTGACTATAAAAGTCTCTGCATGTTTGCACAAGAAAAGTGGACACTATCTCAGTTATCTTTGTGTGGTTTATTCTGGGCAGTGTTAAGAGACAACATGAAATGATTTGAGGACCAAAGCCTCATAGCTATTCTGAATGAATAGTATCTATATCTGGAAATACAGGTTTAACAATTCAGTTCTACAAGTTAGCTTCATTTAAACAGAAATAATACTTAATAATCAACATGAAAATAGGCTGCCAAGACTCAAATGTAGTAAAACCAAAAGCATTCACATATTAGACCCTCTGAGGAGATACACTGCACATCTACCTTTGAGAACACAATGTAATGCTCTTTATTCCTTCATTCCTTCAAAGAAATAGAGTCAAAATGTTTTCCTTCTCCAGGTGCTATATGAGGCACATGCTGTGCAGGCTCTGTCAAAAGTGGATATCACTGCAGCAAAACTCATTTCCTGAGTTAGTCCTCAGATTTCAGTCCCTTGATTCCTGATGTTTACCTGCCCTGCCAATGCCTTGTAGTCGTCTCACCTTTCATCTTCCAGAGAAAATAAAACACTCCATCTCATTTATCAATTATTAAGTAGTACCCAATACTGCTGGCCATTGTTTGCCTTCCTGTGACCATCCATTCACCAGTTTCATGACATAGAGTTACCTCATTTGCCTCATACCACTCATCAGGGCCTTCAGAAGGTGATTAATCTTTATTCCAAGGCAATAGACCTTACACAACAGCCTGAGGAAGTGAAGATAGAAAGTTCAAGATAAAGTTCAATTTTATAAGACCAGCTCCACATAACTAAATTGATGACTGAGTTCTTCCTCTTTCCCCTTCATCTGCAAGTTGTCTCAGATTTTAAAGTTAATGTCTGTTGAGGACTAAGTGAGGCATAGCTATTGTTGATAGCTCAGAACTTTGAAAAAATGCTGATAAGAACCCTCTGATATAGAGAAATACACTACTAGAATATACCAATACATACAGATGTTCACAATGGATCATCAACTGCTGGGATTTCAAGGATTGTTAATATCCTAAGGAAAAAAATACCCTGAATTTTTATAGATAATCAATTTTTATTTATTCATGGTTGTTTATGTAGTCAGTTGGGAAGGATTTATTGACTGTCTATGTGTCCAGAATGTCTGATACTTCAAAGAGAGAGGGAACAAAAGGAAAAACTCTAGTATTACAAAATAGCAAATCAACAAGCTACAGGGAAATCCAAAGTCTCTTTTGAGAGTTTCAAGTAGAATTCTAAGCTAAAGAATAATTGTTTTTCTCAAACTATAGTTTATATAGATAATAATGATAATAATAACTAACACTATTGACAAAAATTAAAACATTTGGAGGTTTAATAAGTTATTCAAGGTCACAAAATGAGCATAGTCAAGAATGCAAAAAAATAATTTAGGGGCTTTAAAGGACTAGAACATTTTCTTTATCTAGAATGTGGATAAAAAGCTCCTAGGAAATTGGACTTCCTGCCTCATTTTCTTCATAGGTGAAATAGAAGCACATGAGATACCATACATTTAGATACCTAAATGAGCACTTAGGAGCATAAATAGCCCACAGTAAGCCAGTGTTAGTAGGTAGTTTCTACTGGAGATGAACAATTAGCTCCAGGCATAGAACAGTTCCTGTAGTCTCAGTAACAGAGAATGATCATACATTGCCGATTAAACTGAGCAAATCAAAGCTTCCACATTTACCATTATAAAAACTGAGCTGAGAAATACCTTGACTGATATATATAAGCATGTGGTTCTCAGTTGGAGAAAATGTTGTCCCTCATGGGCATTTGGAGACATTTTTGGTTGTCACAATTTCAGGGAGACGATACTGGCATTTAGTGGATTGAGGCCACAGATGGTGCTAACCATCCTATAAGGTGCAGGTCAGCCCCCACAGCAGAGTATTATCTGGCCAAAAATGCACATAGTGCTGCAGTTAAGAAATCCTAGTCTAGGCTGATGGGCATAAATTAGGATATTAATTTTGCGTATGCTATAATAGAATCATTGAAGGCATCAGATGTCGAAGTGGATTTTCCTTAACATATATTAGTTTGATAGAAATGATAAAAGGAACTGGGTACCACAGCATGTTTTTCTAATATACTGTCTGTTTATAAATTTAAAGAAACATAAAAAGCTAGAAGTGATTTTAGAACATCATCTTAGAGCTATTATAATGTACGGATTTTACCAAATTATATTGTAAGGAACCAACCCCTAATGAAACATTAAACAATTTCTAGACTTGACTGCAAGTCTATAGAGTCGTATTGCATTGGGGGCTTATGAGGACTAAATTTTAAAAAGTGTTTCCATGGAGGCACCTGGTTGGCTCAGTCGGTTAAGCATCTGACTCTTGGCTTGAGCATTTGGCTCAGGTCATGATCTCATGGTTTGTGAGTTTGAGCCCCACAACAGGCTCTGCACTGTCAGCGAGGAGCCTGCTTGGGATTCAATCTTCTCCTTCTCTCTCTGCCCCTTTCTCTCTCTCTCTCTCTCTCTCTCTCTCTCAAAATAAATAAATAAAAATATTTTTTTAAAAAAAAGTGTTTCCACAGATATATCTTTTGGTCATTTAAAATTCATTAATTTTAGGTATAGAATTTAGTGATTCATCACTTACATACAAGACCCAGTGCTTTCCAAAAGTGCCCTCCTTAATAACCATTATCTCTTTAACCTATTCCTCCCTCTCACCTCCCCTCCAGTAACCATCAATTTGTTCTCTATAGTTAAGAGTCTGTTTCTTGATTTGCCTCTCTTTTACCCACCAAGTTCATTTACTTTGTTTCTTAAATTCCACATATGAGTGAAATTATATGGTATTTTACTTTCTCTGATTTATTTTGCTTGACATAGTACTCTTTAGCTTCATCCACATTGTTTCAAATGGCAAGATTTCATTCTTTTTCATGGCTGAGTAATATGCCATCATATATATACCACGTCTTTATCCATTCATCAGTCAATGAACATTTGGGCTTTTTCCATAACTTGGATGTTGCTGATAATTCTTCTATAAACACTGAGGTTTGTCCTTTGTGTATCTAGCACTGCAACTGCTGGATCATAAGGTAGTTCTATTTTTAACATTTTGAGGAACCTCCATACTGTTTTCTAGAGTGGCTGCACCAGTTTGCATTCCCGCCAACAGTGTAAGAGGGTTCCCCTTTCTCCACATCCTTACCAACACCTGTTGTTTCCTGTGTTGTTAATTTTAACCACTCTGACTGGTGTGAAGCAGTATCTCATTGCAGTTTTGATTTTTATTTGCCTGATGATGAGTGAAGTTGAGCATTTTTTCAAGTGTCTGTTACCCATCTGTATATCTTCTTTGGAAAAATGTGTACTCATATCTTCTGTCCATTTTTTAACTGGATTATTTGTTTTCAGGGTTTTGAGTTTTATAAGTTCTTCATATATTTTGGATAGTAACCCTTTATCAGATATATCATTTGCAAATATTTTCTCCAATTCCATAGCTTGCTTTTTTGTTTTGTTGATTGTTTCCCTCATATAGTGAGATTTTAATTAAAGGACAAAAAAAAGGCTTTGATCAGAGAATCACAGCTATTTTGGATTATGAATCTTTTCCTTATTTATAAAGATGCACACATACAAAGAGACAAAATAAAGAAGGAGAGAAGTGTAAAAGAGTAAATATCACAACTTCAGTGTTTTCGGTAAAGATGGCAATCAGGGACTTTGTACTGGTGATGAAAATTACAGTAGCTACTAATCATTTATAGACAAATATTTTGTTAATTTTACCATTCTGAACAACAAATAATAGATAAAAATACAAAGAATTATAACATGCATTTGCATAGCATTTTACAATGTACAAAGTGCTCTGGCATTATCATCTCATCAATTTATAGAGTAATGTGAGAAAGAACTTTTTTTTTTTTTCATAATGATTGCTTACTCCCAGGTGTCCAAAATACTTGGCTTTTGGGAATAGAGCTCCATTGAACTATTGAGTGAATGTGTTGATTCCAAGAGCTCAAGTGGCAGTAATTATAGTCTAAAGCCATCTAACTTACTAATGGTAGAGAGAAGTAGATGGAAGACATAACCTACATCTAAAGACAGCCTATCATACCACCAACCTAATGCACTGGGAAATAATAAGTAGATGACTCTAGCTGCTGAAATGCACAGGAAGCTATATAAGCTCGATAAATCACTGATAGAGGCTGTAAATTTGCCAGCAAATCAATTACAATACCTTTGTGATTCCTTTCTGCATGTAACTAAAACAATAGCGGTGGGGATTTGAAAAATAATCCATCATTGATTGCTTAAAATCAGTTCTTGAAGTGCTGAAAGATACTCCAGTCACCATTCATTAGCAAGGTCTTCATTATATCATTTAGAGCATGGATTTGTTGAATGGATAAAAGGGATTCTCTACATATAAAAATGATGATGCTAACCCATTATCAGTAAGACATACATTTTGAGCTGTTTCTCTAGTAGTTAAAATGAGGGCTTTTTTTTTAAAGTAAGTTATATATTTTTGCCTAGCTTCAACAAACAACAGGACTGGAAACATTACCTATGGTACAGTTTATCTTTTCATCATGTAAAATTAATAAATGGGAGGATAAAAATCAAACAAATCCCTACATTTCCATTTAGCAACTATGATATGCTTAGAACCA
Source organism: Hyaena hyaena (assembly GCF_003009895.1). NCBI lineage: Eukaryota > Metazoa > Chordata > Mammalia > Carnivora > Hyaenidae > Hyaena > Hyaena hyaena. Next base: position 252,426 of record NW_024081842.1, read on the forward strand.
ATTTTGAAGGATTCCAGTTATTAAATATGTATTGTAACTTCTTAGGATCATAGAATATTAGAGCTGGACAAAGCCATAAGAATGTCTAAGATCAACCCACTTCTGCAAATGAGAAAGCTAAGATTCAAGGAGGAGAAAGCTAAGATTCAAGATTCAAAGACTCATCCATGTACACATAGCTAATGGAGTGGCTAATTAGGGTCTAGAATTCAGAGTTCCAAGCTGCCAATTTAGTGATCTTTCCATCATATCATACTGCCCTAAGCTCACACTTGGTTCAACCACTACCTGTTGTTCTGTGAACTTCTTTGAACCAGCCTGCAAGAGATATGACTTCAAGTTCACGTCAACATCATCCCAGAATTACCAGTTCTTTTCATTGTTACCAAATGAAAGAATCCATGGGGAGCCATGTGTCCTTTTAAACCTCATTATATAAATTTATACATCCACTTGCATGTCCTGGGCTTGTTTTCATTCTCAAAGCTAACTCAATGGTGTAGACTTGGCCAGAAAGGCATCTCCTAATCAAACAGCACATGAATCAGTTTTTAAAATTCAGATCTAGGCTATTTTTTAATAATCATATGTCTCTAATAATCATATTTTCACAAGCTGCTTTCTAGTTCAAAAATAATTTTATGTGTATTAAAATATTCTTGTACTAGGTTTGGACATTTCACTATGTAAGACAAAGATATGAACATGACTATGAGGTAAACAAACTGAATTTGAGCAGCCTAAATGCAAATTAAAAGTTTTCCAGTGAAAGGCACCTTTAATAATGCCAAAAGGCATGTCAAAATGAAGTGTGGTTTGGGAAGATATGTGGATGCAATCTAAGGGAAAGGCTATAGGAGAAATGATGAGTGGGATTAGGGGGCATAAGAAGTCCAAAAGGTTGTATCAGTGACCCCAGTTCTTCACTTCTTCCTGGATCCCTAGCCTTTGTCATGTACCTTTGCAGTCCTTTCCAACATAAGTGGGATATAATTCTGAGCTCTTGGGTTTAGTCACAATTACATGCTCTGGACAATGGAATTAGCAAATGTGATAGAGTTTTCAAAAGTGCTTGCACAATTGGGCTCACTGATTCTTGTGCTTATGCCTTCCAAGTGAAAGGAACATGCCTATCTTAGTCTGCTGCTCCTAGAGGCAAGATAAAAGATGTGTGAATCAGAGCTGTTGCAGCTAAGGTACCCTAGACTGGCTAGCCTAAAGCAAAGCATATCCAACACAAGACTGTATGTGCTATAATTAAGTAATAATTGATGTTTGCCACTGAGTTTTGAGGTAGTTTGTTATGCAGCAGTTACTTAATATAGAAAGTGGTTTCTCATGATTTGGAAATATCCAGCCATTGCTAGGAGAATATCGGGAAATGACAGAGGATCTTGAAGAGCAAAAGTAGCCCTTCATAAGCCCTAAGCAAGGTAATAATGATTTTCCTATCAAAGATACTGGATCTGGTAGTAGGGTGTGGAGAGGGGTGTTCCAGGAACTGGTGCTAACCTGAATGGAGAGGTTTATGAGTGCGAGGGTTGGAATAATGAGTTTCTTTTCTGAGATCTTAAGGACTTCCATAAGCAGTGAAATTATCAGCTTTGGGAAGGCTTGGCACATAGAAGATGCCTAATGTTTCTTTTCTGGCTAAATTAATGAATGAATCAATGCTGGAAACCCAAGTCCAAAGCAAAATCAAACCACAGAATTGGAGTAGGAAGCTGTGAAAGTAAGGATATGGCTGTGGGGGGAGGATGAAATTCAGGCAGCCCTAACAAGAATATGCATATATAGGATGAAGGAGTATAACTAGGAGGGTGCGACTGGTTTCTGCAATAAAAGCACTGTTTGTAAGGCTTGTGTGACAGAGTGCCATGAGGGACTGTTTCAGACTTTCTTTTTCTAGATATTAAAGGATAAAGTAGAGATTATAACTGAGATCAAGTCTTATTTGAAACAAAGATAAGTTTTCCCAGACTGGATTTAAAGAGGCTTGGTTCTTGACTCAAAGATTCTATGCCTCCTGGCATTTTCCACAAAGAGAACTATGGGTATGGAAAGGAGGAGAGCAGCCATCTTGGAGGGCATGCCTAGGGCACATTAAATGAAGATATGACTACAAACTGTTCCTTTATTCCTGTCTTCCTCCTATACTCCTAAAGGAAAATTATCCCTTTACCTCACCTTCCTGAGGGAGGACAGGAGGGAGTCACTCTCTTGGTTATTCTTCCACTATTGAGAAAACTATTCCATATTTGGGTATATTTATAAGAGAGAGCAGATGTCTTTATCATTGGACATATTGCTTTGCCTCCATAGGTAATGGAGAAAGATGGGAGAAGTAAGAGACAATATCTCTTACCAAAAAATCCCCGATTCACTCAAGTTCCCAGTTTTCACTGTCTGAATGGCATGGAAAGATGAATCCCTCCTGTGACAACAGGTCCTAGAGACAGGCTGCCAAATTGCTAGGTCTGCTCACTTGGAGCAAATGTGCTCAGAAGAAAGTGATGGATGTGGATGTGGTGGAAGACCCCAGCTGAGAGTAAGCTAGGAACTGTGTTAAGTCTCCCAGGGGAGCTGCTTGGAAGTGATTCCTTCATCAGCAGGGCTATTGGGATCATCTCCTATTCACACTGAATCTTTTGACAGTAAGATGAGTGCTCAATGAAAAACTACATAGTGGGCTTAATCGACTTGTCATTGGTGGTCATATGAGGAGATGACTTATCCCTTTCACAATTTCTTGTCTCCACACTGGAGAATGTGTAACATGCTGGGAAAAAGACATGGAGTCATAGACCATGGACCATGCCTCTCCTTAAAGCCGGCAGAGTAGTGGATCTCAACTCGATAATATTCAAAGCCCTTCCATCCTGTTTTTTTATTTAACTGTGATAAAATATACATAACATAAAATGTACCATCTTAACCATTTTTAAATGCACAGATTGGTAGTGTTAAGTACATTCACATTGTTGTGCAACCCATCTCCAGGATGCTTTTTTTCCCTCCAATTATTTCATCCATCTCCCCACCCTCACCCCTCAGACAAACACCAATTCTCTATTTATGAGTCTATTTCTATTTGTTTGTGTGTTTGTTTTGTTTGGTTTGTATTTTAGATTCCATATATAAGTGAAATCATGTGGTATTCATCTTTCTCTGATTTCTTGCACTTAGCATAATACCGTCTAGGTTCATCCATATTGTTGCAAATGGCAAAATTTTTATTCTTTTTAATGGTTGAGTAATATTCCATTATATATATATACATATATATATATTCTGTATCCATTCATCTATTGATGAACACTGGGGTTGCTTCCATATCTTGGCTATTATAAATAATGCTGCAATAAACATAAAGGTGCATATATCTTTTTTAATAGGTATTTTCATTTTCTTTGAGTGAATACCCAAAAGTGGAATTACTAGATCATATGGTATTTCTATTTTTAATATCCTGAGGAATCTCCATGTTTTCCATAGTGACTGCACCAATTGACATTCCCACCAACAATGTATGAGGGTTCCCTTTCTCTCCACATCTTTGCCAACACTTGTTATTTCTTGTCTTTTTTTAAAAAATGTTTATTTATTTTGGGAGAGAGAGAGATAGAAAACAAGTGGGAGTGTGGAGACAGATAAAGGGAGACAGAAAATCCCAAACAGACTCCAGGCTGTGAGTACAGAACCCGATGCAGGGCTCAACACCGTGAACCATGAGATCATGACCTGAGCCAAAATCGAGTCGGACACTTAACTGACTGAGCCACCCAGGCTTTCCTTGTCTTTTTGATACTAGCAATTCTGACAGGTGAGACGTGATATCTCATTGTGGTTTTGATTTGAATTTCCCTGATGGTTAGTGATGTTAAGCATTTTTTGAATAGGTCTTTTGGCCATCAGCATGTTTTCTTTGGAAAAATGTCTATCCAGATTTTCTGCCTGTCTTGAAACAGATTGTTTGGTTTTTTTGGTGCTATGTTGTATGAGTTCTTTATATATTTTGGATATTAACTCTTTATTGGATATTTCATTTGCAAATATATTCTCCCATTCAGTAGATTGCCTTTTTGTTTTGTTGATGGTTTCTTTCACTGTTTAAGAGCTTTTTAATTTGATGTAGTCCCATTTATTTTTTCTTACTTTTGTTGTCCTTGCCTGAGAAGACAGATTCAAAAAAATATTGCTAAGACCCGTGTCCAGGAGCTTACTGCCTGTTTTCCTTTAGTTTTATGGTTTCTCTTCTTACATTTAGGTGTTTAATACATTTTGAGTTCATTTTTGTGTATCGTGTAAGAAAGCGGTCTAGTTTCATTCTTTTTCATATAGCTGTCCAGTTTTCCCAGCACCATTTATTGAGGAGTCTGTCTTTTCCCCATTATATATTATTTCCTCCTTTGCCAAAGATGAATTGACCATATAATGGTGGGTTTTTCTGGGCTCTCTATGCTATGCTATTGATCTATGTATCTGTTTTTGTGCCAGCACCATATTGTTTTGATTATTACAGCTTTGTAGTATATCTTGAAGTCTAGAATTGTGACACCTTTAGCTTTGTCCTTCTTTCTCCGGATTGCTTTGGCTCTTTGGAGTCTTTTGTGGTTCCATACAAATTTTGGAATCTTTCCTCTAGTTCTGTGAAAAATACTATTGGTATTTTGATAGGGATTGCATTGAATTTGTAGATTGCTTTGAGTAGTATGGACTTTTTAACATTAATTCTTCCAAATACATGAGCATAGTATAGCTTTCCATTTGTTTGTGTCATCTTCAATTTCTTTCATCACTGTTTTAAAATGTTTATTTATTTATTTTGAGAGAGAACATGCAAGTAGGAGAAGAGCAGAGAGACAGAAAGAGAGAGAGAGACAGAGAGAGAGGAAGAGAGAGAATCCCAAGCAAGCTCAGTACTGATGCAGGGCTCAAACTCACAAAATGTGAGATCATGACCTGAGCCAAAATCAAGAGTCAGACACCTAACCAACTGAGCCACCCAGGCACCCCTCTTTCATCATTGTTTTATAGTTTTCAGAGTATAGGTCTCTCACTTCCTTGGTTAAATTTATTCTTAGATATTTTATTCTTTTTATTGCATTGTAAATGAGATTATTTTCTCAATTTCTCTTCTGCCAGCTCATTATTAGTGTATAGAAACAAAACAGATTTCTGTGTATTAATTTTATATCCTACAACATTACTGAATTCATTCATTATTTCTAATAGGTTTTTGGTAGAGTCTTTAGGGTTTTTAATATATAGTATCATGTCATCTACAAATAGTGACAATTTTATTTCTTCCTTACTAATGTGGATTCCTTTTATTTCTTTTTTTATTTGATTGCTGTGGTTAATACTTTCAGTACTATGTTGAATAAAAGTGGTGAGAGTGGACATCCTTGTCTTGTTTTAGAACTGTTTTCATCTTGCAAATCTGAAACTCTATACTCATTAAACAATAATTCCCCATTCTTCCTCCCTCCAGCTCCTGGCATCCATTGTTCTACTTTATGTCTCTATGAATTTGACTACTCTAGGTAGCTATATAAGTGTAATCCTGTAGTATTTGTCTTTTTATAACTGGATTATTTAAGTTGCTTAATGTCCTCAAATTCCATCCATATTGTAGTATATGTGAAACTTTTCTTCCTTTTTAAAGGTGAATAATATTCCATTGTCTGTATATATCACATTTTGTTTATTCATTCATCTGTTAATGAACATTTGGGTTGCTTCCACCTCTTGGCTATTGTGAATAATAATCCTATGAACATGAGTGTACAACTATCTCTTTGAGACTTTACTTTCAATTCTTTTGGGTATATATACAGAAGTGAAATTGCTGGATCATATAATAATTCAATTTTTAAACTTTTTAGGACCTCCCCACACTACATTTTTAAAGAAATATTTTAGAATATGATGACTTGATGTATATATACATTGTGAATGATTATCACAATCAAGTTAACTAACATATCCATCCCCTCACATAGTTATCATTTTTGTGTATGTGGTGAGGACACTTATAATCTATACTCTCTTACCAGTGTTAACTATACACCATAGTGTTACTAACTATAATCTCCATGCCATACATTAGATTCTCCCAAATTTATTCATCTTGTAACTGAAAATTTGTACCATGTGACCAACATCTCCTCATGTTCCCTACCATTAGCCCCTGTCAACAACTGTCCTAATCTCTGTTTTTATGATTTCAACTTTTTTAGATTCCACAGCAGATTGTATACCTTAAAGTAAATCACATTGTGCAACCTAAATATATAGAATTTTTATTTGTCAGTTATACTACAATAAAGCTGTAACATTTTTCAAATACAAATTATAAAATAAATTAAATTTTAAAAAGGAAAAAATATTTTATATCATCCCCTGGGCTATACTGAGGTAAAATTCAAGGGTAATATAGCTTAACTTCGCAAGTTGTGTTTTTTTTTAATTTTCTACTAAGTTCTTTAATTTTAGTTCCAGTATAGTTAACATACAGTGTTATATTATTAGTTTCAGGTGTATAATACATTGATTCAACAATTCTGAGATTCTGAGTGGATTCAGTGCTCATCATGATAAGTGTACTCTTCATTTCCTTCACTTATTTCACTCTCTGCCCACCCACCACTTAAAATATGCTTTATTTTAAACAAGTATCCTTATTTAAAGTTAATTTTTTCACCAAGAACATTTTTTTTACTAGAATCATACTTCAGAATGCATGGCTCTAAAAGATATATATAAAACATTCCATCCAAGAAAAATAGAATACACATTTTCTTCAACTACACACTGAAGAATCCTCTGGTTAAATCACATAAAAACAGATATAACACATACTACAAATTCAAGACTGAAATCATACCAAGTGAATTTTCCAACAACCATGGTACAAAACTAAAGATCAAAAATAAAGCAAATCTGGAATCTATAATGCAAATATTAAATGTTTAATATGTAAATATTCAACAACACACTACGGCACAAGCAATGGGTGAAATAAGAAATCAAATAGCAAATCAAAATATGTCTTGAAACGAAAGAAAAAGAAAGCACAATGTTCCAAAACCTATGGGTACAGCAAAAGCAGATAGTAGAGTAAAATTTATACTATAAATGCTTGTATTAAGAAAAAAAGTTCAAATAAACAACTTTAACCTTGCACCACAAGGAACTATAAATAGAAGAAACTTCGGTGAATTTAGTAGAAGAAGGAAATAACAAAGAGAAATCAGAAATAAATAGAAACCAGAATAAACAATAACATAACATTGAGAGTAATTAATACCTTTTCCAAAAAGTTGGCAATGGTCTAACTACATTAACTAAGAAAAAAAGGAGAAAGTCTCAAAAAAAAAAGAGAAATGAAAGAGAAGATAATACAACAACCACAGAAAAACGTAGTGTGATAACAGATTACTATAAATAATTATATACTAACAAATCAGGTAACTTAGAAATAAAACAGATAATTCCTATAAATGCACATGTTACCAAGGTTGAATCATGACTCTTGAATCCAAGAAGTAGGAAATCTTCTTGGAACAAAAACAAGAATGACAGTTGAATTAAGCAAAAATCTCCCAACACAGAAAAGCCCAAGACCACATGGATTCATTGATGAATTCTACCAAACATTAAAATTAATGTTTCTTCACCGCCTTACTTTCAATCTGCAGGCCCTTTAGGTCTGAAATAAGTCTACTGTAGGCAGTATATTAGATGGATCTTGTTTTTTATACATTCTGACACCGACACCTTTTCATTGGAGCATTTAGTCCTTTTACATTCAAAGTAATTATTGATAGATACGTCTTTATTGACATTTTATTGCTTCTTTTGTCATTATTTCTGGAGATTTTCTCTGATCTTTTCTTGTCTTTGTCATTTTTGGTCTCTTCTTTGCACTCCAAGAGTCCCCTTTAATATTTCTTGCAGGGCTGATTTTAGTAGTTATGAACTTCCTTAGTTTTTGCTTATTAAAGAAACTCTTTATCTCTCCTTCTATTCTGAATGATAGCCTTGCTAGATAGAGTATTCTTGGCTGCAGATATTTCCCATTTCGCACTTTGAATGTATCATGCCACTCACTTCTGGCTTGCCAAGTTTTGTAGAGAGATCTCCAGCTAGCCTTATGGGTTTTCCCTTGCAAGTTAAGGACTTCTTTTGTCTTGCTGCTTTTAAGATTTTTTTTCTTTATCACTATATTTTGCAAATTTAATTACAATATGTCTTGGTGTTGGCCTGCTTTTGTTCATTTTGCTGGGATTTCTCTGTGCCTCCTGGATCTGGATGTCACTTCCTTCCCCAGATTAGGGAAGTTTTATGCTATTATTTCTTGAAATAAATCTTCTGCTCCCATTTCTTTCTCTTCTTCTTCTGAGATTCTATTTTTTTTAATGTTTTATTTATTTCTAGGAGAGAGAGAGAGAGAGAGACAGCATGAACAGGGGAGGGTCAGAGAGAGGGAGTCACAGACTGAAACAGGCTCCAGGCTCTGAACTGCAGTCAGCACAGAGCCCGACGCGGGGCTCGAACCCACGAACCGCGAGATCATGACCTAAGCGAAAGTTGGACACTTAACGGACTAAGCCACCCAGGCGCCCCTCTTCTGAGATTCTTATAATATGAATGTTATTATGTTTAATGATGTCACTGAGTTCCTTAAGTCTATTCTTATGTTGCATAATTCTTCTTTCTCTCTTTTGTTCAGCTTCATTAGTGTCAATTATTTTATCTTCTAGATCACTGAATCATTCCTCTGCATTTTCCAGCCTGCTGTTCATTGCATCAAGCCTGTTTCCAATCTCGTGTATTTCATTCTTCTTCTCTGATTGATTTTTTTAACTCTTTTATCTCTGTAGTAAGGGTTTCACTGATGTCTTCTGTTCTTTTCTCAAGCCCAGTGAGTATCCTTAGAATTGTTGCTTTAAACTGTCCATCAGGCATGTTACTTACATCTGTTCCACTTAGATCTCTGGCTGTAGTTTTATCTTGCTTTTTTTCAGTTGGGAGAAATTCCTCCCTTTTGGCATTTTGTCCAAATCTCTGCTTTCTTCTCTGTGTTAGAAAAGTCAATTATGTCTCCTAATCCCAAAAGTAAAGGCTTTATGAAGAAGAGGTCATGTAGTGCCCAGGGGGTCTTGTACTTCAGGGGTGTCTCTGGTGTGTGCTGTGTGTACTCTGCTGTTGTGTTTTGTCTGCTCTAACCTTCAGACCAGTGGTCTGCAGATACTCTCCTTGCCTGCTGTGGGCAACTTTTTAAAATCTACATAATATCCAGTGATATAAAGGAAAAATGAAAGGAAAGTAATTTTTAATATAAGCTATATTTCAAATGTGTTTGAGCACAATTCACAAAAGAAAGAGTCAGATGTTCACTATTAATCATAATAAATAAATTTGGTGTGTAAAAGAAATAATAAGGGCACCTGGGTGGCTCAGTCAGTTAAGCGCCTTGATCTCCACTCAGGTCATAATCTCTGGATTCATGAGATTGAGCCCTGTGTCAGGCTCTGTGCTGACAGTGCAGGGCCTGTTGGCTTTCTCTCTCTCCCTCTCTCTCTCTGCCCCTCCCCTGCTCATGCTATTTCTCTCTCAAAATAAATAAATAAATAAATGTTAAGAAATAAATAAAAGAAATAATAAACCTTAAATGCACATTATTAATTGAAAAAAGTGTATCTGAAAAGGTTATGTATAGTATGTATTAGACAGGCTTCTCATTCCAAGTATATGACATTCTGGAAAAGGCAAAACCATGAAGACAGTAAAAAGATCAACGGTTGCCAATGATTAGGGAAGAGGGAAGGATGAATGGGTGGAAAACAGAGATTTTAGAGCAGTTAAACTGTTCTGTATGATCCTGTAATGGTGGATACAGGTCATTATACTTTTGTCAAAACCCATAGAACAATGTACATCACCATTAATCCTAATATAAACTAAGGATTTGGGGTGATAATGATGTGTCAGTTTAGGTCCATTGATTATAATGAATGTACCATTCTAGTGCAAGATGTTGATACTGTGTGACGCTGTCTGGGGGAGGGGGTATTTAAGATCACTCTGTGCTTTCTGCTTAATTCTTTGTGAACCTAAAGCTGCTCTAAAATAAAGTTAATAATAATAATAGCCAAGGGCCTAAATCAGATGATTTTCAATTAAAAAAAAAAGACAATATATAATTGAATATTGTTGAAACTAATTTTAAAAAATTTTTTAAATAAAAGCTAAAGAATTACATTTATGTATACATGTATATTCCTGGAATCTCCATAATGAGGATAGGTACATAATACAGACTGATTCAGCTATGTTTTGTTGACCACTCAAATATGAGTGGCACTGCCATTGGTGTCATGATTTTCCAGATTAGTAAACAGTTTCTAGTAAAATTCTAAGCAAAATGAATTCAGTCTTTCCTCACTGTATATGGTAGTGCCATTTACTTTCCTAGAAAATAAATTGATTATTAGAATTGTGCAAGATACATTTTTTATTTAAAAATGTAATTATGCTTTATATTTGATAATTATTAACAGGTTTTTACCATTATGAATGTCCAGTGGGATATTTGAAGGTAGTGCAGGAAGTAAAATTTTTTATGGATTAGGTTTGTCCCACTCATTCTCTCTCAATTCTGACTTCCTCCCACTCCATGTCAATAAGCCTCCTCAAAACACTGGGATCATACTCACATCTACAAATTTCCTTAAGAATAACAATGGTCTCAAATGATGTCACTTAAAAATAATCAAACCAAAAGTCCTTTAAAAACATAATACGTAGATGAAATATTTCCATTTTTATTGTTCCTCAAAATGGGACACATTGAATTAAACTACAGAAACAAATAGAAAATTCTCACTCAATAGTAAAGAGTGTTTGTTATATCTACTGAATAAGTATATAAATTTAGTCTCTGTGTGACACTCACATTCAAGCAATGGATCTGAAGTTGACACCAATAAATCCTATTTCAAATTAAACAGATTTTAAGTGAGTTTTACACAATTTAAAACATCATTTTTATAGTTATTTAACACTGTTAAGAATTTTTGTGTCATTGCTAGTAATTTTACTGCAAACAAGATGAAAGCCAGGCAAGACAAAACTTTTGAGACAATTCATGCTCACTGGAAAGTACAGACAATATCCTTTTTTTAAAAATGTTTATGCATTTATTTTTGAGAGAAAGTAAGAGAGAGTATGCAGGCAGAGGAAGAGCAGAGAGAGAGAGAGAGAGAGACAGAGACAGAATCTGAAGCAGGCTCCAGGCTCTGAGCTGTCAGCACAGAGCCCAGTGCGGGGCTTGAACTCACAAACCATGAGATCATGACCTGAGTCAAAGTCGGACGCTTAACTGATCCAGACACCCAGGCACCCCTAGACGATATCTTTCTAAAGTACTTTTAAAATTTTACTTCAGCCTTACATAAGAGTTGCATAAATAGTATGAAAAATTTGGGGTGCCTGGGTGGCTCAGTCGGTTAAGCGTCCAATTCTTGATTTTGGCTCAGGTCATAAACTCACAGTTCGTGGGTTGGAGCTCCATGTTTTCTCCATGCTGGCAGTGTGGAGCCTGCTTGGGATTTTCTCTCTCTCGCTCTCTTTCTGCACTTCCCCTGCTCGCTCGCTCGCTCTCTCTCTCAAAATAAATAAACTTAAAAAAAATTTTTTTTAATAATATGAAAAAGTTCCATATGCCTTTTATCTAGATTTACTAGTTGTTAATATTCTTTCCCATTTGTTGTATCACTCTGTCTCTGGATGGACAGACAGATGCTGATATATTTTTTTCTGAATCATTTAAGAGTAAGTTTCAGAAATTATGTCTGTTTACTCCTAGACATATAAATGTATATTTCCCAAGAATAAGAATATTCTCTTACATAATCACATTATCAAAATCGGGAAATTTAACATTGATACAATACTATTATTTAATCTATAATCCACATCTCAATTTTGCCTATTAATAAAACCACTTATAATGATTCTTTAAAAATCTAAGATCCTGTCCTGGATTTCATAGTACATTTAGTTGTCTGATTATTGTAGTCTCCTTTAAGAATTATTAAAGACCCTCCATTTGGATTTGTCTGATATTTTCTACTGATTATATTCAGATTATGTGGTTTTGACAGGAATACCATAAAAGTAATGTGCCCTTCTCAATACATTCTATCAGGATGTATGTGATGTTATCTTGTCCTTTTATGAGTGATTAGAAAATATCCTCACTAGAAAAAAGATCGAGGAAAAGCAAGCTCATTCAAACCAATAAAATGTGCTGCTCAATTTTGGTGCCTTTTTATAAGAAAACAAAATTTAAGTTGATTTGACCTAAACACACAGTATTTTCTTTAAAAATAAAAAGTTAACTCATAGTGAAGATAAGCTATGGAATATCACCTTTATTGACATGAGCTGAGAGTTTAAAATTCAGATTTAAATTATGTTGAGCATTAATATGCATGATGGTATATCCTGTCAAAGGTCTAGATGGAACTTAGCTTGTGGTCAAAGGATATTGCTTTACAGTCAGTGTGCTTGGGAATTACCTGCATCAGAAGGAAAGGGGACCACCTCATGAGATTATGTATTGGGTCTTTGCAAAGGGTTAGCTGTAAAGTGCTTTCCTGTAGCTCAATGAATTGAAAAGGATAAGATTCGTTTTTCTCTCATTTTGCTTCCATCTGATTCTGTTCTGCTAGCAAAGTACTTGAAGTAAAGCATCTATTAATCTTGGAACAACCACTGAATTTAATTACCATGTCTAATGTTAGCTTGTACAAAGTGTTATAGGGATATGTTTTCTTCCATAAGAAGTACAGTACAATATGTTCTTCTATTTCAAATCCTTTTCACTTAATTCCAGTGTTTGACAGGAAAAAGCAATACTTCTGCCGACCTTCATAGTCAGGCTGCTCTCTCTCACTGAACTACACACCTGAGAAAAATCACATCCCACTTGCCTTCATCCCAACATGCTGCTATAAAGAACTATTACCATTTGTTCTTCTCACAAAAAAAAAAGGAATGAGAAGAGCATGAATAATTGCTGCATTCCAAGAGACTATGATGAATTTTATTAGTGTACAAAGCATATTGCATGAATTTACCAAGGGTCTTTATTCTGAGCTCACATATGTTCTGCAAAGCTGTCATTTAAAACTGCTCATAGAGTGGTGCTAAGTGGCTTATTCCATTTCCTTGTATGGCTATTCACCTTTTTGGGTGGGGCGGTGGGTGGGTATTAAACTCTACATGCTGTGATGAGAATCTATGCAAAGTTTATACTTCTTTACACATTATTGAGGTGAAGCAAGTAGAGATGAAAACAAAGTCATATAGGTTCTCTCAGAAATCTCTTGAAATAAGAGGCTATTTAACATTGAAAGGTTATTTGATGAGATGTTGGATAATTGGCTACAGAGTTGACATGTAGGTGGAAAACAACATTACTGACAGTTGTAAAATGATGACCCTCCATCTTCCTGAACAAGTGTAAGAAAGAAATATAACTATAATCTTAATGCTCTGCATTACATCTTGGGAATTCATTCATCTTCTCACTGCAAGTCTGTACCGTTTGACCAACATTTCTGTAATTCTCTTACTTCCCAGCCTCACAATACAATGGTATTCAGATTACAATATATAAATCTATCAATGAATACATTGTACACCTTAAACTTATACAAAGTTATATGTCAATTATATCTCAATTTTAAAATGTAACATAAAGCATAGAAAGAGGTATTTAGCTCACATATTTTTTAAACCCACTAACTTGTTAAGACTTGTTAAATAGGATCTTTTTCTGGAGAGCCTAAGAAGAGAAGATGACCCCCATGCTGTCATATTTGAGACACTAGTCAGAGATAATCTAGAAAGCATCTCAAATTACTTTTTCCTTTGAAACTTTAGTGCATAGTCATATTAAGGAAGTAATCTTATGAGGTCAAAACAGAAACAGTTATTTCAAAGAAGTGTAACAACCTTATATTCACCACTAACCATCCTGCTTTGAGTTTTTCTTCATACTTATGGCAAGTAAAATTATTAAATTGATTTTATATTACAGTAAAACATATCATCTCTCAGTTTCACTCCTCTCTAAAAGAACCTATTATACATTTTCTGAATAGAACTACACACTGAAACCTTCAAAATATGACAGTAAATGATAATAAAAAGTAATGAAAATCATCCTATACTTGAACTATGAAAATGACAATCATACATATTTTCATAATTATATTTTCATTATTTAAATTCTCAATCCGTCACACATTAATCTATTGGTTTACTTCATCTCCAATCCTATTTCTGCCTGCTCACTTTCATATCCACTATTTTCCTCCCCAAGTAACCAAACTCCATTTCTGCTGCTGCTGCTGTTGCTCCTTCATTTGAAAGGCTTTCCTTGCATTATGGCCACCACTCCTTTTATGCACTCTCATCTTCAGAGCTTTAAATCCTCCTCATCCTCTGGACTCAGTTAAATGCACCTCCTTGATATCCCTCCTGGCTAAATATAACTTCCCCTTTCCCTACTTACCCATAATCCTTTAACTACACCTTTTTTGTTATACATCTCTTATTCTGTGTTTTGTATCTTTTGTTTCTTCATTTATGCACCAATTATTTATTTAATGTCTCCTATGTGCTAGGTGGCATGTACCAGGGATGATTATAAATAAAACAATTCTGCAGATCTGTGTCCCCTGGAAGTTCTTATTCTGTCAGGAAATATAGACATTAAGGAAAGAATTACAAAAATAATGAATTCTGTAAAAGAGAAAACACAAGATATTACAGTTATGCTTAAAAGGCTATGTCTCTAACCTAGTCTAATGGGCCAGGAATATCTGTCCTTGGTCAACAAGGATCAAGTTATATGACTTGAGAGTTGACTTACACTTCACTTGTCTTGAGTCTCATTAGATGAAAATGCATTGTTCTGGAAATCCCAGAGGAATCCACTCATATTCACACAGCTTGGGGCTTCAGAAAGCATATTATTCAATTGCAAATAGCATCTATGAAACCTGGATCCACACTATGCATATGTAAAAGTCCCCCCTATATTTACAAAACTTGAAGCTGCCCATTTATGGGACCTTCCCTGAGCTGTCTCTGAAGGCCAGGCCTGGTGCCAAGTGCTAAGGATACAGTGCTGCTGACGACAAGCTCCCTTCCTTCAAGAAGCTCATGGTGTAACAGACAGAATCTCTCTGATTGTTCTAATGGTGTCTCAACTTGTGTCTGCTGAAACCTCAACTATTTTGGGAAAAAAGGAAAGGGATCTCCTAGTCATCTATTTTGTCCTCTTATGCACTTCCTTTATTTTTAGTAATAAAGCCTCATTTCCATTGAAGAATATTTCATCATTTTTGTTCCAAGGAATTTGAACAACAAATGGAAAGATGGAACCCATAGCTTTTTCCCTTTTGGGGGTCTGCACATGCATGAGAAACAGAGAATCCCTAATAGTTATACCATAATAGTATATTATAGTTCTTTATGTTACTAGAATAGTAAATTTCCCGTGGGTGGACACAGTCTCTTACTCCTTTCCATTTCTCCTGAATCATTCAATGCAATGCCTTTTACTTAGTTTGCACTCAGCCAATAGAGTAAATGCATGAGTGAATGAAAAGTTGATGAATGAACAAAGAAATAAACAAATTAGTTGGAGAAGTTAAAGAGTAAGACATCAATGACACTTACAGCTAACCTTGAAATTGTAACTTGGAGAAGTCATGCCGTTCCACTATTTTTACTGCAAAAGAATTTTAATATTTGGTCAGTATGACTAGTATTGTTATAATTAATTAGGATCAGATTTATCCATTATCTAAAAATAAACATGGATGACTTTTTGTAAAATCTCTCTTTTGCTACAAACACGGCAAAAGAGATCATTCGGGAAATAATGAATAAAAATAAAAATGGACAATCAAAATCTCTAACCCCAAGGACTTCTAAGTGCTTCTATGTAATGCCATATCTGAAGTGCATAGCAGTAGAACCAAAATAAACTAGATAATTACCGTTTCCCTAAATAGGGGTTAAATTGGTAAATTTTCTTTCTCCCTCAATAAATTAATTAGCAACAAAGAGTAGTGGAAAGTACTTCTTCCTCTCTAACTAATTTTTCTGTGTTCAAAGTCATGTTACTAGTCTACCCACTCTTTAGAGTTGCCCAGTTATTTGAGACATGTGAACAATCTTGTCCTATTTTGTTCTTAAAAATCATGGTCTCCCAAGATATTTTTTAACTATAAAGGTAATGATGGCAACTGTATAGTAGAGAAACCCAATAGACACCACTTTCACCAAGTGATCAAGGTTAACATTACCAGTAATGGGACATATTGACATCATGTACCCTTTGATATGAAACACTGAGAAGAGCACATCATACTGTGGCCTTCTTGCCATAAATGTTAACCTCAATCTAATCATGAAAAAGCATCAGACAAAAACAAATTGAAGGGCATTTATAAAATAACTGGTCAATATTCTTAAAAAGTGTCAAGGTAATGATGAAAGAGAAGGAAAGACTGAAGAACTGTCACAATTTGGAGGGGACTAAGGAGACATAACAATTTAATGATATGTGAGATACAGGATTGAATACTAGACCATAAAAATGTCTTTAGTGGAAAAATTGGTGAAATTTGAATGAGGTCTTATATCAATGGTATGAGTTTAGTTAATGGTATTATACCAATGTTAACTTCCTGGTTTTAATAACTGTGCCATGATTATATAAGATGTTAACATTAGGGAAAGATGTGCAAGGATTATATAGGAACACTACTATTTTTGCAACTTTTCTGTAAATCTAAAATTAGCTCAAAATAAGATGTTAAAAAAATCATACAGCATGTCAACATTAATGGACATCTTTAAGAGATAAATAAGTACAGACACATTGCATAGTGGCCAAAATAAGATTAGTCAGGATCATATGTATTAAACATTTGAATTGTCTGTAATTTCCCTTTATCCAGTTTTAACTAACGGTATCTTAACATCAGTATCACTCCACATATCTATCCAATTAATCCGGTAGGTGCAATAGTGCTCACTATCATTGCATCATCTGATTTTAGTAACTTTATTTGGTTACATTAAATGAATTTGAAAAAGCAAAGTAAAAGCTCAAAAAGTTTTGAAAGCACTGTCATCTGCTCCTAAAACTGCTATATATTCTTTTCTTTCTAGTTTTCACTGTCTACGAGATCAAAAATATGTTTGCCATCATCATGTCATTCTAACTTTGGTGGTAATGACACATACCACTTATCAAAAAAACAAAAACAAAAACAAAACAAACTCCAAAAGTTTTGGTATTTAAGTGTGAAATATCAGTTGGTCTGACTTCATATACAAACAAAAACAAAACACATCTCTCCTAACCGCCCTTCCCCCAATTTATCTTATCTCCAATCTCTGGGAATAGGATTTTTGGAAATAGTTCTTACTGCAATGTGGAAACTACTTCTGGTTTCCAGTTACCAGTTGCCAGATAGTTGAGGCCCTATTCTGTCAGGACTACCTAAGTTTTTACAAAAACAATTAAGACTTGTCCAGCTTAAGGCTAATGTTCTTCAGATTGATTCAGATGTCAAAGCTGAAGTGAAATTCAAACTAAGCAAGAAGTTATTTTCATCTGGATTACTACTAAATGGAGTTAAATCAGAAAATATATATGAAGATTCTTAACTATTTTTAAAATTATAATGTAGTTTACAGTTGTGTGTGTGTATGTATGTGTGTGTATATATATACATATACATATATAGTGGGTTGCAGTTGTAAGCAGCCAAGAATCAACTTATCTTGAGTAAAGTTGGTCTCTGTATTTTAGTAGGAAACTGTACAACCTTCACATCTTAGTTATGATTTTGTTGGCTTTGGTTGTCGCTGGCATTTCAGAATTCCCTGGACCATAACCTAATATATAGGAATTGGAAAGTGAATGACAGAGAGGAAGTAAGGTTACTAGATATGGAATACTTGAGACACTTACTTCAATAGGATGAAAGGAATGAAACGGCACAAGAAGGGACTATTCTGAAGTGAGGAAATTGCTGATGAATGTGGAAGCATCTTGAAGGGAAGTAACAAAGACATACATGGAAGAGTGAGCCTTAGCCCTCTCTATCCTGTT
This sequence comes from Hyaena hyaena, assembly GCF_003009895.1. NCBI lineage: Eukaryota > Metazoa > Chordata > Mammalia > Carnivora > Hyaenidae > Hyaena > Hyaena hyaena. Next base: position 270,643 of record NW_024081842.1, read on the forward strand.
CTCTATTACATCTGTCTCTGAGATGGAAAGGAGGGAAGAAGTTGAAGATGGATGAAGATGCAGAGAAAATGTGAAGTGGAGTAGAGGAAAGCTGAAGAAGATAATAGAATATGATTTCTGTTCTTTTACAACAAAGTCAGATAAGAGTGGATATGTTGGGGAGACAGAGGAAGTAAGGAAGGAGAAGTGCAGGACTTGAGGGGAATGGACTTGGTACTGTGGAGGTTGCCATTGATATTAGTGAAATACCTGCTAGAAAACAAAGAAGGAGAGCCCACATTAATTTGTAGTAGAACTATTATCTACATTTTGAGATTTTCTCTAGCCACCCTGGACATATTATTTATGATTTTCCTACACTTCTGTTATTTCCTCTCCAGTGAATTTTATGCAAATTTACATTTACTCTAAGAAATAACCATTGGCATTTTCTTGGAAAGTCAAAATGAGTTTGTCCAGTCCTTTTGGCAACCTTCCCTATCTTTGTGCTTACTCTAGTTTCACAGCTGTTGGCTATACCTCTCAATTTTTTTCCCTGCCAAGAACTGTATTAATACCCTGTTTGAACTTGGTTCCATTCATTCATGGAAACAGCGAAGTTTTCTTTTCTTCTCCCTTATGAACAGTAAAAAGGCTTTCCTATTATGTTAAAGACCATGTTTAAGAGTGAATTTTTGTTTATGGAAGACCTACAACCTAGTAATGAATGTTCACTTGAGTGGGTTGGGGCAGAGGGATAGATGAATAGTCAGACAGGAAGAAATTCATTTTGTCTTTCATCTCATAAAGTCTTTCTATACAAATTAAGCTTCACAATATTTCTTCTCTGGCCCTTTGCTTTATACTCTCCCCAGTGAGGTCACCATCCTTGATCACTCTCCTATTACCCTGTTCTCTGTTAACACTGATTTTCTAAACCACAGTAACCTCTATCTCCGTTGCATTTTAGTCATTCACTGTAATTCTGAAATTGTCATTCCTCAACAAATATCTAATAACCCAAACCCTCAAATCTCCTCCTTTAGCTCTACAATTCCCTGTTCTACATCCTCACATATAATGAGCCTGATATTTAATCTTCTTATGAGTATTTCCTGGTCTTCTATCCTTTCTAATTCTTTTACCTTCTCACCCTAATTTTTAGTTAACAACTTTAACTGAACATGTCCTAGGTGCAAAATCCCCAAATGTATAATGCCTTATTTCTTAATAATCTCTGTCTTTTCTGGTTTTCCAGCTGTACTGACTGTATTGCTAAAAGTCTTGACACTTTGTCATTTGGGTCTACCACAATTCATGACATCTAGTCTCAGGCAAGCCTTACCTGCTGTCTAGAAACTCTTTTATTTTCTGCTCATAATGAGAAGTTCTAAAGTACTTCCATAAAGGTTCAATCCTATCCTAATTCCACTCACACTAGGAATCATACCTTGAGACTACAAAGGCCGATACCTTTGAGCACAACATCCTAACTTTCCCTCTCCCACTGTAAACTTTGTCAGTATCTTGACTTCTATTTTTTTATTTTTTGTTCCTGAGGAGGAAACATCTCTGTTTTCTGCTGCTCTTGTCTTGCTCCATTCCATCATGGAAAAAGATAATCTGCCTAAAGGACAACACTAATCCCTTGGTCAAAAAACTTGCAGTGGTTTCCCACTGCCTTTGGAATAGAGTCCAAACACATTAGCCTACCACTCAAGACTCTCCAGAAGGTGGCCCAAATTTACCATTCCATACTATTATGTACTTAAATAACACGCCCTAACTGGCATCAAAATGAGCTAGTTCTTCCCCAGAAGTGCCTTGTATTCCATGCTTCCATGCCTGGAGGAGTCAAGGTATCATCTTTCATTGATATAATCTGAGATTAAATACTAACTCATCCATTTGCCAGTTGGGTGACTTTAGTCATGGCTATAGAATCAGTGATTCTCAAGTTTCTTCTCTAGCTACTTGTGAGGATCTAATAAAACAATTATTATGGCAGCACTTGAAAAACTGCATAATGCTACTAAAATGTAAAGTATTCTTACATTCAACAAATATTCACTTAGCACCCACTACTTGCCAGGCATTATAGTGCTGCTATTCACTTTTTAAATGAATGTTACAGATTTACTTCAGGAGACTAAACCAGTCTGCATCCACCAATCAACATAAACAAAAGCAACCAGCAGAATCAAGATATATATTAAAAAAAATAACCCACTTAATATTGAGGTTTAGCAAATATGGTTTTTGAAAAACATCCTTTATGTATGAGTTGATGGCCAGTTTCAGCTCAGAACCATTTTCCTTTAGATTATACATCTTCATTGCTGCCTTTCTGGACACCAAAATCAATTCAGATCAATACCCTAAATCAAGGAATTCTGAAATCTTTTTAGAAATAGGAGTAAAATCTATTCCTTTCACTCCTCAGAACATGAATCTCTGATTGAAAAAAAAGTATTGCTCTAAGTAAACCCATGTCTTGAGTCTCTTCACTCCATGCCAGATGGAATGTTCAGGAGCAGATTGTACAAGCAAGCTTGCAAGGGAACATGGTTTTGTAAATATAGCTTCTCTTGTTGATGGCTGTGACTCCACTTGGTGCAAGAGAAGACCAATACAAAAAGCATACACAAAAAAGTACATTTTCTCCAGTGCTGACAGACTTGTTGTACTGGTGCCAATAAAATGATTGTTGATTTCCAGAGGGTTGCGGGCAGGGTGAGGCGGGTGGACAAAAAGCTACCGAGTGAACAAGCTGTTTCTCTCTCTCTCCCCACCCCTCCTTTTAAAATATCCAAAATAGAAATCTCAAAGCTTGAAAAACTTCAAGGCAATTTAATTTAAGTTGCTTCCCATGACTTTAAATACTAAATGTTCACACCTACGTCAGTACTACATTGAGAACCTCCCACTCAGAGACTGTATTTAGGAAAAAAAAGGATGCCATGGTCTGTGATGAGGCCTAGATTTGAGGGACCTTGAGTTTTTAGACAAGTTCTTCTGCACGACTCCAGAGTTCAGCAGATCTAATTCTTACTCCTCAGTGGAGGGTCTGGTCAGTGTTTTCAGGAAGTTTCCTTTTAAGGATAATTATTGGAGATAAAAATATTTGTTACAAGATAAACACAGTACACCTATATAACCTGCCTAATCATTCACATATACCCTGCTCCATGCAATAGTTTTGTTCCTAAGTATCTGGATACACATTAAGTTTCAGCTTTTAGGGCTCTCCTGATATAATCCTAAAGCACAGACATTGTTATTTCTCTCCACACTTAGGCACTGACAAATATCCATGCCCCATTTTCTTTAACAATGATTGCACCTTGATTAGTTTTTAATATATAGTGTAGGTTTACTGATCATCCCTTTTCTGGGAAAGTGAATTTCGATTTTAGTGTTTAAGCCATAACATGGCTAAATTGTATATCTGGCGTGTTATTTCACACTCCACCATTTTCATGTTTTTTTAGTTTAAGCCAAGCCAGGTGAGTAGGCGTCATCCAAGATAAAATCTTACTGACTTTTTTTTCCCCAAAGAAAAGCTGGCGAACAGGAGGTGATAAATGCTATGCTTCCTACTCAGACTCTGTCACATAAGATGTCAGTTTTTTATTTTAATTATATTCTTTGCCAGCTCAAAGAGGCAAGTAATTTTGCTACATATTATCCTACCTTTGTTAGAGTTCCTCATAAGCAGCAGTGGAAGACCTTTCATTTATTGTGCCAGAGCTGGTCTTAATATCCAATTCCAAACCAATCTCTTGGCATCCTGGAGAAAGAAACAGATTATTAGTTGTCAAAAAAGCAGACCAGACAATTACTAAAATGCAAGCCAAGAAAGAAAAATGAAATATTTTATGAAGCAATATAGCAATTGGAGAGAGTTTTTTTTTTTTTAACAAAACCTGTATATTTAATCCACTCAAGTACTAGCATTGACCAAATGAATTAACATAATACAGACATCATCAAGAAGATGCTGGAAACAAAGGAGAAACTAAGAGCTCATATCTTAATTGGATTTCCAAGAATCACACCCTGTCATCAGGATTCTACTGCCAGCTGTGTATTTGGGAAGCACAGGTACCACCAAGAGAATAGTGAGGAAAGAATAAGGGAAAAGGAATGCAACGTTTTCAAGGACAGGGACCATTATTAAGCCAGGCACTACAGTGGACAAATGAAGCTTAATCCTGAGAGAAAACTTTGGGAAATTCTGTAAAATATATGCCTCAGAATTATCCCACCCAGAGACCAAGGTTGCTGAGGCAATCATACCTCAACCTAGGGCAGTCATTGGTTGAGGGCTACTGAGGTGGAGGAGGGGTAGAAATTATTTCATCAACATTTCTCATCTGTCTTGCTAGTTTCAGAAGAAACCCTCAAGCCCAGAGATGCAGACATTGGAGGTAGAGGTTGGCTGGAGCATGCTAGCCAGTCAGGTCCAAGGACAAGTGCAGCAGACTGACAGCATCTGCTATAGCTCCCATTTGTACCTAATCATGATATCTTCAGACAGAGACTGTTGTACTAGTCTTTGTCATGGGGCTTCCAGTTAGGGTCAAAAGATTTAGCAAATAAAATACAGGATACCTAGTTAAATTTGAATTTCAGATTAGCAACAAATCTTTTACTAGTGTATGTTTGTATTCTTTTATAAGATGGTCAGTCAGATGTGGCAAGAGGAGACAGAGGAGAGGCTCAGGAAAAAACAAATTTTATTATGCTTCCAGATCCTAGAGACAGGAACATGGCACACTGTTCAGGGTCATATGGGAAAGATGCCCGAATGGTCAGGAAGCAGAAGTCAGGAACAAGGCAAAGGTTTGGGCCACTGTCTTCACTGGGGTTTCTACATGGCAGGGCAGAGGACTGGCTAGGCTGAATAATTTTATCAGGCTTTAGACTGTAGGGGTGCTCCTTAGTTACCTGGCGTCTGGCCCTGGGATTATTAAAGCAGAGTAATATGGTCTTGTGGGGTTTCAGGCCAGATAAAGAAAGTAAAGCCCTTGATTGGTTAGTTTGCACATTAAAAACATGCTCTGCTTAGGCCTTTGGCTATTTCTAAGAATTGGCTAGCTCAGGGAAGCATAATCGCTCTCTAGCCCGAAAGGTTTTGCCTTTTTTCAGGATTTCAAAATATCATAATATATAGAAAATTAAAAATATTTACACTATAGTATAATATGTCCATAACAGCAATTTTGTTGTTTATCTAAAATTCAAATTAAACATGATCTCTTGTATTTTATCTCGCAACCTTACCTCCAGAAAGACATGACAGAGAGAGGCAACAAGGTCAACATGTCTAGGAGGGAATAGTATACACTTACATTGCCTCCTCTTCCCTCCTTACCTACATGTCCCACTTCTCATTTACTTGAGTCAGACACTTTGCCCTTCTATGTGAAAGATGCAGGTGGTGAGACACTGTTCAGGTTTTTTTGTGGACAGATGAGGGATAGGCATTTGATCCTGAAAACAGATAGACCTAAGTCTTTCAGGATGATGTGTATGCAATAAATAATAAAATATGATCACATTTATTGAAACTTTTCTCAATGGTAAACACAATTTTATATGATTTACATATTATTCAATTAATCCTCACAACAAGATTATGAGGTAGGTGCCATTATTATCCCCGATATACAAATAAGGAACCTAAGACACAGAAAAATTAAGTAGCCTGCTTATGGCTGCATAGCTAGAAACTATGTCCAGAAACTGTGCTCTTAACCATCATGCTAAAGAGGGAAAGACGTGATAGTTGATGGGAAACAGGATAAGAGGGCAACAAAGGAATAAATGTAAGAAGAAGATAGAAAAAGATCTCTGAGCAGTGGATTGGGCTTCAGGATTCCAGATATTATGAACAAACGAAAGAAGAAGAAAAACCCCAGAAATGTAGGAAAAGAGAACACATAATTATCTAACTCCTTTTCTTGACACCATGGGAAAAGACAAGTTAGGAAGAGAAGGTACCTGGGCAATGGGATCTAAATAAGTGGCTCTAAATGAGCTAATGCATATCCAGTTGCCATTATCACTGCTGTAAAAATTATAAACCTTGTTTAAATATACATAACACCATAAACATGAAAGATACTTTCCAATGTTTTTAAATTAAATTTACCCTTTTTTGGTAACGAACTTGCAAATGCAAATAAAATGTCTCGCAAAACAAAAGCAGGATAAGGTGCCTCTGGAGAAGCTGAAGCTTTATAAGGGAACCCTTGAGGATTATAGGGTGTTATCTTGACTTTGAACAGAAAACAATTCTGCCTGAAAGCTAATGAAAGTTCCACACCTTTCGAATAGCCAAACTGTGTCCTTGAAATATGATGTTCTCTTGGCAACCAGGAATGTAATGTAGTGAGATGGCACAGAGTGTTATTTGGTATTCAGCCCTAGCCTGGCTGTGAAATGGGGACAAAGAACAGCAGCAAAAAAAGCCAGCCTGGAAAACAATCACTGAAGTCTTTTCTGGAACCAAAGGTGTTAGTAAGTCTGGAAGAGAGAGAGGTAAAATTGCAGATAGCAACACCTTCCAGCAGCCAACAGAGAGAAGAGAGTTCACAAAGGGCATAGCACAGAAGGCACAGCTGCAAATCCAGTTCTTCTTTTGGTTATCCATCAGAATAATGAAAATGAGAAGATCAAAATGAATTCATTATTTTTTTTAAAGAAGATGCTTCCTGGTTCTGTCCAGTGAAGAGGTCTGTAGGACAATGAACTGAACGGCAGTGAACAGAGTTGGTGTCTAAATAGCATTTCTCTCTGAAAGGAAACAGAGTTTCTTGGAGAAACGAAATGCTTATATAAATACTTAAAGAGAAATGCTTATAGGTCAGGGGCAAGAAGAGTAAGAAAGTGAGCGTGAAATATTTTTCCATGCCAGAAAGCAAGAAAGCACTCAAAGAGTACTGAAAGGACATAAAAGCCAACTTGAAGGAGTTCCTACTTGGTAAATTTAGACAATTTGAGTATCAAAGGAATAATGGCCATAAATTATTACAATGTTAAATAAATAAAAATCCGTGGGTCCAAATGTTGCTCAAGGAAAAGAAGATGGTGGAAAAAAAAGAAGTGCTCTTTTCTACAGAAAGATGTCAGCTAATAAACGTAGAAGGACTGACAAAAATAACAAATCACTCTCTTGCAAGCATAATGTAATAATTGGTTGGTACAAGAATGTTAAAGCTACTGGGGTAAAGGGTTATTGGGGGAGCAAAATATTTGTATGGTGTCAAGGTCCTCTCCTGACCTTGGATTTCTTGCTAATTGTGAAGAGAAAGGTTTGCCTTTGATTAGAGAGGTCTGGTAGACCCAATGAAGCAGTCATCTATAATATGAATATAATAATAGTAGCTACATCAGAGAGTTATTATAAGCATCAAATGAGCCAATCTTTGCAAAGCACATACCACTGGATCACAGAGTTAGGGCACCATAAATTAACACTATACTAATGCTGCTGGTACTATTATTACTACTGTTACTATTACTGTTACTACTACTACTAATAATAGTTCTTATTCATATTATTTTATCTAAGCTAAAGGCCAATCAAAGGCCTAAGGTCAAAGCAGGTCAAATGATTTACTTTTTTAGTTTTCCACAAAAATCATAGCCAAATCACAAACTAGCAATTGGTTGGCCAAAACAAAAAAATGACAAACTTAAGAGCATAGATCTAGAAAGAGAGAGTGCCCCAATATCTAGAAAGGGTTCGTATAAATAGTTTACTCCAGACTTTTCCAGATTGGGGCTGTTGCTCCTAAGCTGCTTAGCAAAGAGATGCAGGCTTCTTATCCTCCTCCCTTCCTCACAACAAGGAGATGGAAGAGAGTAAAGAATTCAAAGAGGAGAAAGAGATGGCTAAATCTTTTCTCAATTGGTAACATCCTTATTCCCCATGACTCTTACTGCTTTAAGGAAGAAAATGCTTTTGAAGAGCTAAAATGGGGATCCAAAAACAAAATGATGGTTGAGATTTCCCCCAACAGAAATGCATCCCCAATCCACTTGTGCCAAGGTACCTAGAATAAATTTATTTTTGTTTTTTAGAAGAAAATTATTTTAAAATATAAGGGACATATTACTCCAATGCAAGTTAATTTATTTCTGTCCTCCTAAGGTTTCACACCATAGAAAATGTGTCTGTGTGAGAATTCGCACCCCTTGAAATTCATCAGTCCTCAACACACTTCTTCATCTTGGAACTAAGATGAAGTGGTAATGGTAGAGCCAGTCAGTAGGAGTTTGCTATGAGCATCTCTTTGCTAAAGTCTAGATTAGCCGGTCTTTTTGGACCTTATTCTTTTAGTGTAATCCTACCTGAATGAATTTCATTGCCAGCACCTGTATCTCTTTGCCAGAGAGCTTTCTCTAGTAGTTTTTTTTTTTAATGTTTTATTTATTTCTAGGAGAGAGAGAGAGAGAGACAGCGTGAGCAGGGGAGGGTCAGAGAGAGAGTCACAGACTCTGAAACAGGCTCCAGGCTCTGAGCTGGCAGTCAGCACAGNGAGAGTCACAGACTCTGAAACAGGCTCCAGGCTCTGAGCTGGCAGTCAGCACAGAGCCTGACGCGGGGCTCGAACCCACGAACAGCGAGATCATGACCTAAGCGAAAGTCGGACGCTTAACCGACCAAGCCACCCAGGCGCCCCCTCTAGTAGTTTGAGCCAGTTCTATCTACTGTACAACAGATCAGAAATACTAGAGAATTAATGCCCATTGGAAAAGTCTTCAAACCATTACAAACCGGACTTGGAATGTTTATTCCCCAGATATCTAATACCTTAGGTGGGATGACTCTAAGGTCTCCTATACTTTCCAGAAAGAAGCACTAGTTTTCCACATGGCATCTTGCTTGATAAAAAACACTCTATTGGCTGTCTTTCCTTCCCTGTCCCGCTTCCCCACTCTTTTATTGATGTTTTCCAAGGCCACCTTCCAAATAAGCCATTTGTGCCAAATCTGTGTACTTCTTGAGGAATACGAATTATGATGGCTTACTAAACGAAAATTATGATTTCTAAAGTTACAAACAAACTGATCAAGTCAATCATTAGGACTAGTACAAAAAGCTACACTGAAGATGTGCATCTGTAATTTGAAAGGGAATGTAGAACCCTGAGAGAAGTCTCCAGGTGCCTCCTGTTTTTATATATGCTTATGTGAATGGCTAAAAGTGGTTTATAATCTATCTTGAGCAACATTAGTTTGGGAAATTACTAAAACATTTACCTACTGCAACAACACAAACTTTGGAATAGGATCCTGAAAGATATCAAGAATGGTGGGTCCAGGACAGTTGTGGAGGGAACAACAGCTGGTTTCTGGGCCAAGGTCATTTAACTAACCAGTAGTGCAATGTTTCACTATTTTAGAAATCAATAAATACAACCTTATAGTGGATAATGACTGAATACCAATCCTATCCTTGAGTATTTAGATGGTTTTTATGGCATTTGGATAAAGAGGAAATTCCCAAGATTAAAAAAATAAAAGGCTCCTTTAGCCAGCACCTTAAAAAGAACTGCAAATGATAGTGCAGTACAATCTGTCGTGTGGAATGTAGTCTGAGAATTAAGTACTTAGGCATAATAGTTACATACTGGGTTATAAATTTTGAAATGATTATCCTACAACAAAATACAATGAGTATTAAAACAAAAAATAGGGGCGCCTGGGTGGCTTAGTCGGTTAAGCGTCCGACTTTCGCTTAGGTCATGATCTCGCGGTTCGTGGGTTCGAGCCCCGCGTCGGGCTCTGTGCTGACCGCCAGCTGAGAGCCTGGAACCTGTTTCAGAGTCTGTGACTCCCTCTCTCTCTGACCCTCCCCTGCTCACGCTGTTTCTCTCTCTCTCTCTCTCCTAGAAATAAATAAAACGTTAAAAAAATAAATAAATAAATAAATACGTTTTAACTTTTTCTTCACAATGACCTCAGGGTCATTATTATAAATAACAATTTTCATTGTTTTGTAGCTATGTGGGTAAAACAGATGTCTCTATACTATATACACCTGTTTTTTACAGCATAATTATAATAAAACAGCTGTATAAGTTTTGAGTACATTTGATTTCCTTAGAAAGTTACAACCAGAACGAAATTTTTTTTTTTCAGGTCTTAAAGAACCATTTTAAACACATATCTTAAGGGTTACCAGTAAAAATATAAATTCCATTTAGAGAAGCCATTTCCATTAAGTTCTGTTGGAGCTTATAGAATACTGATAGGGAAATTTCAGAATGTAAAATATAAAATAAACCTGATCCAGACTATATGGGGGATAATTTTATGAATACTTGACCTACATGGAAACCTCAAAAAGCATACCTTCAGCTTCAGGTATCGGTTGGGTCCTAAAAAGTCCTTTTAAAGTAAAAGTTAATTTGGGAGACGGGCATGGAGGAGGGCACTTGTAGGGATGAGCACTGGGTGTTATATGGAAACCAACTTGACAATAAACTATTTGTAAAAAAAAAAAGTAAAGATTATTTTTCAATGCTTTCTTTTAAAACTTGAGTATGATGGGTATTCAGAGAAAAACTACCAATAAATATCAAATAACTATAATATATTTATATATAATAAATATATATAAAATAATAACTATAACTATACAAATATTCTAGAGACATTATGAGGCATAAAAAACTTTTATAAGAAAAGAGTTGTATCAGAGATTTCCATCAAAAGCAAGCTCAGCCTCCAGAGAAGATGGCAACATGAGCCTAAGTGTCTAATCCTTCTTATTGTCTCTTTGATGTTTTTTCTTTCTTGCCTTCTTTTATATTATTTTTATTCTCTTCTTTTATTGCTTTTTAGCAATGCATGATTCTCATACTCTGTAGTATTTACCCTAGAAATTACAACATATATTCTTGATTTATTAAAGTCTAATGAAAAGTGGTACCACTTCCCCAGAAATGAAAAGACCATGGAACTCTTACTTCATTCACTCCCTTTTCACCTTTTTTGTTGTTATATATTTTAATTCTAATGATATCTTAAGTCATATCAAACACTATGCTTTAATGGATTTGGGTTTTTAGCTGTTTTGCTATTATATGCTTCAGTATGACTTCTTTATATTTTTCCTGCTTTGGATTTTTGTAGTTTTTTGAATATATATTTTACGTGCTTTGAAAAATCATCTTTTCAAACATTGTCTCTGCTCTATCTGTTTCTCATCTCCTTCTGGAACTTAAATCATCCTTGTTAAATGAAAATGAAATCAATGAAATGTCAGACTATTTCATTGTGTTCCATATATCTCTTCTGCTCTTGTCTGTATGTTTTATCCTTCTCTTCTCCATGCTTCAGTCTGGATATTTTCTTCTCATCTATCTAACAGTTTATTATTCTCTTTTCAGTTGTGTCTAATATGCTATTAAATCATCTGTTAAGGGATGCCTGGGCGGCTCAGTCGGTTAAGCCTCCTACTCTGGCTCAGGTCATGATTTCATGATTCATGAGTTTGAGCCCCACATTGGGATCTGTGCTGACAACTTGGAGCCTGCAGCCTGCTTTATATTCTATGTCTCTTTCTCTCTCTGCCCCTCCTCCACTAGCGCTCTATCTCTCTCTCAAAAATAAATAAACATTTAAAACATCATCTATTGAATTCTTTTTAAAATTTTTATTATTTTTAAATGTTTCTTTTTATATTATTATTATCATCATCATCATTACTATTTCATGTTGAAGCTGTATTCTATTTGCATAGTATATGCTTTTATTTAGTTGCATTTTCTTATTTGTTGGTTTTGGTTTGTCTCTTCAATATTCAAATTCTTTTTGATTTTTTAAAATCTTTTATTTTTTAGTGTAAGATTTTGGCCTTTCAGTTTTAAATCCTTAAGGTATCTGGAACTGTTTATGGAAAGGAGATCCAATTTTATTATTTTTCCATATAGGTACTAAACTGTATTAGGACATTTTTATCACTCTATTGAGGTATAATTCACAGATAAAAATTTTATATTATTAAGGTGTACAACTTGATGTTCTGATTTCTATATTCAAATTCTTTTCAGAATCACGTAAGTATCTTTAGAGAAATAAGATAGTGTACCCATGAAATAAAGAATGTTATGAAAATTATTTATAATAAGCCAAATTATACAAGATAAACTTGCAGAATTGAGAAGATTTTATTTTTTAATTTTTTTTTAATTTACATCCAAGTTAGTTAGCTTATAGTGCAACAATGATTTCAGAAGTAAGTTCCTTAATGCCCCTCACCCATTTAGCCCATCCCACCTCCCACAACCTCTCCAGCAACCCTGTTTGTTCTCCATATTTAAGAGTCTCTTAGGTTTTTGTCCCCCTCCCTGTTTTTATCCCCCTCCCTGCTTTTATATTAATTTTGCTTCCCTTCTCTTATGTTCATCTGTTCTGTGTATTAAAGTCCTCTTTATTTGTCTTTCTCTGACTGACTAATTTGCTTAGCATAATACCTTCTAGTTCCACCCCTGTAGTTGCAAATGGCAAGATTTCATTCTTTTTTGATTGCCAGGTAATACTGCATTGTGTATATATATATAGTTGTATATTGTACATATATATATGTTTTATATATTTATATATACAAATGTATATAACATATATATGTATATATAAATATATATAACATATATATATAACACTTTTTCTTTATCCATTCATCCATCGATAGACATATGGGCTCTTTCCATATTTGGGCTATTGTTGATAGTGCTGCTATAAATATTGGGGTGCATGTGCCCCTTCGAAACAGCATACTTGTATCCCTTGGATAAATACCTAGTAGTGCAATTGCTGGGTCATAGGGCAGTTCTATTTTTAATTTTTTGAGGAACCTCCATGCTGTTTTCCAGAGTGGTTGCACCAGTCTGCATTCCTACAAGCAGTGCAAAAGAGATCCTCTTTCTCTGCATCCTCACCAACATCTGTTGTTGCCTGAGTTGTTAATGTTAGCTATTCTGACAGGTGTGAGGTCGTATCTCATTGTAGTTTTGATGTGTATTTCGCTGATGATTAGTGATGTTGAACATTTTTTTGTGTGTCTGTTGGACATCTGGATGTCTTCTTTGGAGAAGTGTCTATTCATGTCTTCTGCACATTTCTTCACTGGATTATTCGTTTTTTGGGTGTTGAGTTTGATAAGTTTTTTTATAGATTTTGGATATTAACCATTTAGCTATTACATCGTTTGCAAATATTTTCTCCCATTCCATCGGTTGCCTTTTAGTTTTGCTGATGGTTTCCTTTGCTGTGCAGAAGCTTTTTTTTTTTTTTTTTTGATCAGGTCCCAATAGTTCAGTTTTGCTTTTGTTTCCCTTTCCCCTGGAGTTGTGTTGAGTAAGAAACTGCTGTCTCTAAGGTCAAAGAGGTTTTTGCCTGCTTTCACCTTGAGAATTTTGATGTCTTCCTTTCTTACATTTAGGTCTTTCATCCATTTTGAATTTATTTTTGTGTGTGGTCTAAGAAACTGGTCCAGGTTTATTTTTCTGCATGTTGATGTCCAGTTTTCCTAGCACCACTTGCTGAAGAGACTGTCTTTGTTCCATTAGATATTCTTTCCTGCTTTGTCAAAGATTAGGTGGCCATACGTTTGTGGGTCCATTTCCGTGTTCTCTATTCTGTTCCATTGATCTGAGTGTCTGTTTTTGTGCTAGTACCATACTGTCTTGATGATTACAGCTTTGTAATACAGCTTGAAGTCCAGGATTCTCATGCCTCCCACTTTGGTTTTCTTTTTCAAGATTGCTTTGGCTATTCAGGATCTTTTCTGGTTCCACACAAATTTTAGAATTGTTTGTTCTAGCTCTGTGAAGAATGCTGCTGTTATTTTGATAGGGTTTGCACTGAATATGTACATTGCTTTGTGTAATATCAACATTTTAACAACATTTGTTCTTCCTATCCAGGAGAATGGAGTATTTTTCCATTTTTTTTGTGTCTTCTTCAATTTCTTTCATTAGCTTTCTATCGTTTTCAGTGTATAGATTTTTCACCTCTTTAGTTAGATTTATTTCTAGGTATTTTATGGTTTCTGGTGCAATTGTAAATGAGATAGATTCCTTGATTTCACTTTCTGTTGCTTCATTATCGGTGTATAGGAATGCAAGCAATTTCTGTGCATTGATTTTATATCCTGCCACTTTGCTGAATTCATGGATCAGTTCTAGCAGTTTTTTGGTGGAATCTTTTGGGTTTTCCATATAGAGTAACATGTCATCTGCGAAGAGTGAAAGTTTGACCTCCTCCTGGCCAGTGTGGATGACTTTTATTTCTTTGTGTTGTCTGATTGCTGAGGTTAAGACTTCCAATACTATGTTGAATAACAGTGGTGACAGTGGACATCCCTACCTTGTTCCTGACCTTATGGGGAAAGCTCTCAGTTTTTCCCCATTGAGGATGATATTAGCATTGGGTCTTTCATACATGGCTTTTATGATCTCGAGGTATGACCTTTCTATCCTTACTTTCTTGAGGGTTTTTATCAAGAAAGGATGCTGTATTTTGTCAAATGTTTTCTCTGCATCTATTGAGAGAATCATATGATTCTTGTCCTTTCTTTTACTGATGCAATGAATCACACTGATTGTTTTGTGTATATTGACCCAGCTCTGCATCACAGCTATAAATCCCACTTGGTCACAGTGAATAATTTTTTTTAACATATCGTAGGATCCGGTTGGCTAATACCTTGTTGAGGATATTTGCATCGAGGTACATCAGGGAAATCGGTCTAAGGTTCTCCATTTTAGTGGAGTCTTTGTCTGGTTTTGGAATCAAGGCAATGCTGGCTTCATAGAAGGAGTTTGGGCTTCCTTCCATTTCTATTTTTTGGAACAGTTTCAAGGAAATAGATGTTAACTTTTCCTTAAATGTTTAGTAGAACTCCCCTGAAAAGCCATCTGGCCCTGGACTCTTGTTTTTTGGGAGATTTTTTATTACTAATTTGATCTCTTTACTGGTTATCGGTTTGTTCAAATTTTCTATTTCTTCCTGTTTCAGTTTTGGTAGTTTATATGTTTGTAGGAATTTGTCCATTTCTTCCAGATTTCCCATTTTACTGAAATATAATTGTTCAGAATACTCTCTTATTATTGTTTGTATTTCTGCTCTTTTGGTTGTGATCTCTCCTCTTTCATTCTTGATTTTATTTTTTGGGGGGTCCTTTCATTTTTCTTTTTGATCAAATTTGCTGGTGGTTTATCAATTTTGTTAATTCTTTCAAAGAACCAGCTTCTGATTTCATTGATCTGTTCTACTGTTTCTTTGGTTTCAATAGCACTGATTTCTGCTCTAATCTTTAGTATTTCCTGTGTTCTGCTCGTTTTGAGTTTTATTTGCTGTTCTTTTTTCAACTCTTTAAGGTGTAAGGTTAGGTTGTGTATCTGAGACTTTTCTTCCTTCTTTAGGAAGGCCTGGATTACTATATACTTCCCTCTTAGGATCTCCTTTGCTGCGTCCCAGAGGTTTGGGCTATGGTGTTATCATTTTCATTGTCTTCTGTGCACTTTTAAATTTCCTCTTTAAATTCTTGGTTAGCCCATTCAATCTTTAGTAGGATGTTCTTCAGTCTCCAAGTATTTGTTCTCTTTCCAAATTTTTTCTTGTGGTTGATTTAGAGTTTCATAGCGTTGTGGTCTGAAAGTATGCACGGTATGATCTCAATCTTTTTGTACACTTTGAGGGCTGATTTGTGTCCCAGTATGTGGTCTATTCTGGAGAACATTCCATGTGCATTGGAGAAGAATGTATATTCCACTGCTTTAGGATGAAGTGTTCTGAATATATCTGTTAAGTCCATCTGGTCCAGTGTATCCTTCAAAGCCATTGGTTCCTTGTTGATTTTCTGATTAGATGACCTGTCCATTGCTGTAAGTGGGTGTTGAAGTCCCCTACTATTATGGTATTATTATCAATGAGTTTCTTTATGTTTGTGATTAATTGATTTATATATTCGAGTGCTCTACATTTGGAGCATAAATGTTTACAATTGTTATGTCTTCTTGGTGGATAGACCCCTTAATTATGATATAATGCCCTTCTTTATCTCTTGTTACAGTCTTTATTTTAAAGTCTAGATTTTCTGATATAAGTATGGCTACTTCAACTTTCTTTTGTTGACCATTAACATGATAGATGGTTTTCCATACCCTTACTTTCAATCTGAAGGAGTCTTTAGGTCTAAAGGGAGTCTCTTGTAAACAGCATATAGATGGATCTTGTTTTCTTATCCATTCTGTTACCCTATGTCTTTTGATTGGAGTATTTAGTCCATTGACATTGAGAGTGAGTATTGAAAGCTTTGAATTTATTGCTATTATATTTCTTGTAGATTTGGAGGGTCTGGTGGTGTTCTCTGGTCCTTTCTTTGTTGCTTTTGGTCTTTATTTATTTATTTTTTCATCTTTTTTCCCCTCAGAGAGTCCCCCTTAAATTTTCTTGCAGGGCTGGTTTAGCGGTCACAAACTCCTTTAATTTTTGTTTGTCTGGGAAACTTTAAATCTCTCCTTCTATTTTGAATGACAGCCTTACTGGATAAAATATCATTGGCTGGATATTCTTCCAATTCAGCACATTGAATACATTCTGCTACTCCCTTCTGGCCTGCCAAGTTTCTGTTGATAGGTCTGCTGCAAACCTTTCTGTCTTCCCTTGTAGGTTAAGGCCTTTTTTTTTTTTTTTCCCTTGCTGCTTTGATGATTGTTTTCTTGCCTGGGTATTTTGTGAATTTGACTATGATACACCTTGCTGATGTTCGGTTTTTGTTGAATCTGTGGGAGTCCTCTGTGCTTCCTGGATTTTGTTGTCTGTGTCTTTCCCCAGGCTAGGGATGTTTTCTGCTATGATTCACTCACATAACCCTTCTACCCCTTTTTTCTTCTTTTCATCTTCTGGGACCCCTGATTCTGATGTTATTCGTTTTTAATGAGTCACTGATGTCTCTAATTCCTAAATCATGCCCTTTTGCCTTAGTCTTCCACTTTTGTTCTGCTTCATTATTCTCCATAACTTTGTCCTCTGTATTGCTGATTCACTGCTCTGCCTCATCCATCCTGGCAGCCATAGCATTCATTCGAGATTGCACCTCAGTTATAGCATTTTTTGTTTCATCCTGACTAGTTTTTACTTCTTTTATCTCCACAGAAAGGGGTTCTAATCTATTTTCGACCCTAGCTAGTATTCTTTTTATCATGATTCTAAATTCTGGTTCAGACATCTTACTTGTGTCTGTTTTGGTTAAGTCCCTGGCTGTCATTTCTTCCTGCTCTTTCTTTTGGAATTCTGTTAATTCCTTGGTTTTGTCATTTTGAAGGAAGAAAAGGAATTAATTAGGTAAAAAAATAAAATAAAATAAAATAAACAACAACACACACACCTACAAACAAAATCACATAAATGATGCTAGATCCTAGGTGTGTTTTGGTCTGGGTGTTGAAAGGAGCTTGATAGATTAGAGAAAAAGAGGGGGTGGAGGAAACCGTTTGAAAATTTAAAAAAATGAATACAATGAAATAGAATAAAATGAAATGATGGAGTAAAATAGAATTTGAAACATTTACAAAAAAGTAAAAAATATAGTAGAAACAAAATAAAGGAAAATATTTTTAATAAAAATTGAAAATAAAATAATTTTTTTCTCTTTCTGTATTTAAGAAAAATAAAAGAAACAAAAAAAAGAAAAAAAAAAAGAAAGTTGAATAGGTGGACCAGTGAACAGACTGAATTACAATTGAAATTACATAGCTTTCCCGTAGAAGTCAAACTATAAAGCCCCTTATAGTCCGAAACTAAGCAGGTGGAGAAACCTGTGGTGTTCCTGAAGAGCGAGGTTGGCCCAGTTGGGTGGGGCTTAGTGTAGCGGCTCTGTTCTCCACTAGATAGTGCTGCTTAGCTTGCTGGGGTGGACTGTTGTGGCACTCATAGGTGTGCATGAGAGGGAGGGGTGAAAACGGCATCACACAGCTACCAGTCTCTAGTAATGGAACTCTGTTCTCTCCTATCAGCAATTGTGCACCCTTTTTTTGTCTCCGGCTTCTATCCACTCCCCACTTTTACACTGTCTGTGACCAAGCTGTCATGTTGCCAGGCAGCATCTCCCTCCTGAGTTTTATCTGAGAGGCGGCTGTTTTTCCTGACCCCTTACTTATGAGGGACTGCGGCTTTGACCTGTTCTGAGCCTCTTTGGGAGCATCTCTTTGAGCAATGACCGGGTGCCAGCCGCACCCAGCAACGTTTGTGGGACCGTGCTGCTGCCAATACCCAGAGACTGTGGCTGGGTGCCAGCCCGCCCCAGAAAAAGTTCACATAATCTTGTAGCAGCAGGATTTCAGGGATTATGGAAAATCACAACACACATCTGACACGAGGCTTCACCCTTAACAACCTTGTTCCAGCACCAGAGAATTTGGTTGTTTTCCAGGGTCCACTGGAGCCTTTGCCTGGGTGGGAAGGTGCAGTACAGCCTCTAGCAAATGTCCTTTCAGCAAGGGAACCGCCTCTCCCCGTGTGGCCTGAGGACTCCTGGACTTCACTCTGCTTCTGGGGATTTACCCTTCTCACCAGAGCACCAGCAGGTATTGAGCTGTGGCGTTTCAGACTCTACACTCCCCATGTTGATAGAGTCTTAATGGAATTTAAAACTTCTCCTTTCTCCTTTCCCCCTTTGTAGTTCAGTCCCTGTGGCTGTTTCCACTTTTCCACTTTCTCTCCAGCTGCTTTGTTGGGGGGGGTGCTTTTCCCATACTCTCCCCTTGTCTCCATCCTCTCTCTGCAAGCAAAAACAGCTCCCCACCCTTCATGGCTTCTCTCTCCTCCAGTTCACCTCTCCATGCCACATAACTGCTGAGTTCTGTGATACAGGTTGTGCAGATTGTTGTGTTAATCCTCAAATCATTTTTCTAGGTGTGCAGGATAGTTTACTGTTGATCTGGTTATATTTCATCGATACAATACGCAAAAAACCTTCCATACTGTTCCACCATCTAGGCTCCTCCATCAGAATTGAGAAGATTTTAAAAAGGAAGTAAACACACTTGCAAAAAATTTTCAAATCAAACATCTTGGAAACCCTGAAAAAAGCAGTCATATACATGTGTATGGCCTTGACACCATCTGACTCAAAGAAAATATTCACCTTGTATTTGTTTTCACAGCCTTGGAGTGAGAATCAGGAAAAATTAAGCAATAGGTTTTAATAGCTAATGACTAGTGATAAAAATACCAAAAGGTGTTCAAGGTATAAAATTATAACAAATGCTTTATGATAGATAGTAGTTAAATATTAACCCCTTGTTATTTGTGTTTTCGAATCCATATTTTATAAAAGGCACAAATATATTAAATATATGGTCTAATCTGACAATCTTGTTATCAAAGTCATTGAAAATCTGACCCTCTGTACTTTGTTATCCTAGCAAAATTATGACAACTTGTCCAAATTTTGATCATTCTGGTGCCTAAGAAAATATAACAGCAGCATAAATATTATCCTTTAGAGTTAAAACCTATAAAATAAAGATAATTTCCAGAAACCACTAATGATTTGTATTCAGCCCCATACATAGTTTTCAATCTGATACTGTTTTGATCTCACAGACAAACTGAATGTAAGCTTCTACTGTTAAAATCCCTTAAGAAATTAGTACAATTATTTTCTTCTTCTATTTCAGCTTTGACTATTAACCATAGAACCTGTAGTGTTCAGAAACAATGCAGAGAAACTACTATTTGAAACATACCCTTAACATACAACATTATAAAACCACATGACATTATATGGTAATTAGTAAATGTATATTCTGAACTCTTTACCAAACCCATACTCAAGAATTAAATTATTTCAAATTTATATGCCATATCATATCATAATATGTTCCTTTTCTCACAAATGGAAAGTGGAAGAGAAATTGTGTTATCATCTTCACCTATTGCCACCCTTGACAACCTATAATAAGCTTTGAGACTTCCCTCCTTTACTATGGAACAGTGACTCACCTAGAGTTATATAACAGTTTGTAGGAAAGTAAAAATCTCATTTTCACCTTAACCTCAAAAGTGCTTATTGCTTAAAGCAAACAACAGCAGCAAAACAGTTCTAAGGAAATGTTCAAGACAACAAAAAGAGGGGGAGAAATTCCAAACAATCGCAAGGACATGCATACAGTTATGATTATCTAACCCCCCATGCACTCACATTGAGGGTCATACAAGTGTTGACTCCACATTTGCCTGATCCTGAGAGTGAGCACTTCCTTAATTTGTGCCCTAGGCACCTTGTTTGCTTCACTCTATTTCCCATTATGTATGGTAGAGAGCCCAGAGAAACAGCATTTAAGACATAAGCAAAAGGAGAGAACCACACAGGAGGCACTGAGAAGGTGTCAGAAAGGAAGAAGGGAAACTGCACCAGTAAGTTACAGAAGACAAGAGAACACATCCAAAAGAAAGCAGTGATCAATATCATCCAACTGTAAACAGGAGTCATACGAGATAAAGTTCAAAAAGTGTCCATTGTTAGCAACTGCCAGTCCAAAGGAAATATACGTGACTTTTAAATGCAGAAAGATGCTTAATCTTACTTTAAAAATGTAAATGCAAATTAAAATATCAGGGAGACACAATTGATACAGCGTGTTGGAGAGGACATCAGGAAATGTTCCCTCAAATATTACTGGAGGGGGGTTGAATTGGTACAACAACTATGGAGCTTAATGTGGCAGCAGCTATCAAAAATTGCTTTCACTCAGCAATTCCATCTCTACATATTATGCAACATATTCTTTTTTTTTTTTTTACAAATAGTTTATTGTCAAATTAGTTTCCACATAACACTCAGTGCTCATCCCCACAAGTGTCCTCCTCCATGTCCATCCCCCCCTCCCCCCCACATCCATCAGTCCTCAGTTTTTGTCAGCATTCAAGGGTCTCTCATGGTTTGCCTCTCTCCCTCTCCCCCACCATTTCCCCCCTTCTTCTTCCCCTTGTTCCTCCGTCAAGTTCCTCCTAATCCTCTTATACATGCAAACATATGATATTTGTCCTTCTCTGCCTGACTTATTTCGCTCAGCATAACACCCTCAAGGTCCATCCATGTTGCTACACATGGCCAGATTTCATTGTTTCTCATTGCCATGGAGTATTCCATGCTATAGATAAACCACATCTTCTTGATCCATTCATCTGTTGATGGACACTTAGGCTCTTTCCATGTTTTAGCTATTGTGGAGAGTGCTGCTATGAACATTGGGGTACACGTGCTCCTATGCCTCAGCATTTCTGTATCCCTTGGGTAAATTCCTAGCAGTGCTATTGCTGGGTCCTAGGGGAGTTCT